>NW_025755071.1:0-8241 GCF_021184085.1 Oncorhynchus gorbuscha
AACAGGACAACAACATTATAGAACAGGACAACAGAGAACAGGACAACATTATAGAGAACAGGACAACATTTAGAAACAGGACAACATTATAGAGAACAGGACAACATTATAGAGAACAGGACAACATTATAGAGAACAGAACAGGACAACATTATAGAGAACAGGACAACATTATAGAACAGGACAACATTATAGAGAACAGGACAACATTATAGAGAACAGGACAACATTATAGAGAACAGGACAACATTATAGAGAACAGGACAACATTATAGAGAACAGGACAACATTATAGAGAACAGGACAACATTATAGAGAACAGGACAACATTATAGAGAACAGGACAACATTATAGAGAACAGGACAACATTATAGAGAACAGGACAACATTATAGAGAACAGGACAACATTACATTATAGAGAACAGGACAACATTATAGAGAACAGGACAACATTATAGAGAACAGGACAACATTACATTATAGAGAACAGGACAACATTATAGAGAACAGGACAACATTATAGAGAACAGGACAACATTATAGAGAACAGGACAACATTATAGAGAACAGGACAACATTATAGAGAACAGGACAACATTACATTATAGAGAACAGGACAACATTATAGAGAACAGGACAACATTACATTATAGAGAACAGGACAACATTATAGAGAACAGGACAACATTACATTATAGAGAACAGGACAACATTATAGACAACATTACATTAGAGAACAGGACAACATTATAGAGAACAGGACAACATTATAGAGAACAGGACAACATTATAGAGAACAGGACAACATTATAGAGAACAGGACAACATTATAGAGAACAGGACAACATTACATTATAGAGAACAGGACAACATTATAGAGAACAGGACAACATTATAGAGAACAGGACAACATTATAGAGAACAGGGACAACATTATAGAGAACAGGACAACATTATACATTATAGAGAACAGGACAACATTATAGAGAACAGGACAACATTATAGAGAACAGGACAACATTACATTATAGAGAACAGGACAACATTATAGAGAACAGGACAACATTATAGAGAACAGGACAACATTACATTATAGAGAACAGGACAACATTATAGAGGACAGGACAACATTACATTATAGAGAACAGGACAACATTATAGAGAACAGGACAACATTATAGAGAACAGGACAACATTATAGAGAACAGGACAACATTATAGAGAACAGGACAACATTACATTATAGAGAACAGGACAACATTATAGAGAACAGGACAACATTATAGAGAACAGGACAACATTATAGAGAACAGGACAACATTACATTATAGAGAACAGGACAACATTATAGAGAACAGGACAACATTACATTATAGAGAACAGGACAACATTATAGAGAACAGGACAACATTATAGAGGACAGGACAACATTATAGAGAACAGGACAACATTATAGAGAACAGGACAACATTATAGAGAACAGGACAACATTATAGAGAACAGGACAACATTATAGAGAACAGGACAACATTACATTATAGAGAACAGGACAACATTATAGAGAACAGGACAACATTATAGAGAACAGGACAACATTACATTATAGAGAACAGGACAACATTATAGAGAACAGGACAACATTATAGAGAACAGGACAACATTATAGAGAACAGGACAACATTATAGAGAACAGGACAACATTACATTATAGAGAACAGGACAACATTATAGAGAACAGGACAACATTATAGAGAACAGGACAACATTATAGAGAACAGGACAACATTACATTATAGAGAACAGGACAACATTATAGAGAACAGGACAACATTATAGAGAACAGGACAACATTATAGAGAACAGGACAACATTACATTATAGAGAACAGGACAACATTACATTATAGAGAACAGGACAACATTATAGAGAACAGGACAACATTACATTATAGAGAACAGGACAACATTATAGAGAACAGGACAACATTACATTATAGAGAACAGGACAACATTATAGAGAACAGGACAACATTATAGAGAACAGGACAACATTATAGAGAACAGGACAACATTATAGAGAACAGGACAACATTATAGAGAACAGGACAACATTACATTATAGAGAACAGGACAACATTATAGAGAACAGGACAACATTACATTATAGAGAACAGGACAACATTATAGAGAACAGGACAACATTATAGAGAACAGGACAACATTATAGAGAACAGGACAACATTACATTATAGAGAACAGGACAACATTATAGAGAACAGGACAACATTATAGAGAACAGGACAACATTATAGAGAACAGGACAACATTATAGAGGACAGGACAACATTATAGAGAACAGGACAACATTATAGAGAACAGGACAACATTACATTATAGAGAACAGGACAACATTATAGAGAACAGGACAACATTATAGAGAACAGGACAACATTATAGGACAACATTATAGAGAACAGGACAACATTACATTATAGAGAACAGGACAACATTATAGAGAACAGGACAACATTATAGAGAACAGGACAACATTATAGAGAACAGGACAACATACATTATAGAGAACAGGACAACATTATAGAGAACAGGACAACATTATAGAGAACAGGACAACATTATAGAGAACAGGACAACATTATAGAGAACAGGACAACATTATAGAGAACAGGACAACATTATAGAGAACAGGACAACATTACATTATAGAGAACAGGACAACATTATAGAGAACAGGACAACATTATAGAGAACAGGACAACATTATAGAGAACAGGACAACATTATAGAGAACAGGACAACATGATATTATAGAGAACAGGACAACAACATTATAGAGAACAGGACAACATTATAGAGAACAGGACAACATTACATTATAGAGAACAGGACAACATTATAGAGAACAGGACAACATTATAGAGAACAGGACAACATTATAGAGAACAGGACAACATTACATTATAGAGAACAGGACAACATTATAGAGAACAGGACAACATTATAGAGAACAGGACAACATTATAGAGAACAGGACAACATTATAGAGAACAGGACAACATTATAGAGAACAGGACAACATAGAGAACAGGACAACATTAGAGAACAGGACAACATTATACATTATAGAGAACAGGACAACATTATAGAGAACAGGACAACATTACATTATAGAGAACAGGACAACATTATAGAGAACAGGACAACATTATAGAGAACAGGACAACATTATAGAGAACAGGACAACATTACATTATAGAGAACAGGACAACATTATAGAGAACAGGACAACATTATAGAGAACAGGACAACATTAGAGAACAGGACAACATTATAGAGAACAGGACAACAACATTATAGAGAACAGGACAACATTATAGAGAACAGGACAACATTATAGAGAACAGGACACATTACATTATAGAGAACAGGACATTATAGAGAACAGGACAACATTATTATACAGGAACAGGAACAACATTACATTATAGAGAACAGGACAACATTATAGAGAACAGGACATTACATTATAGAGAACAGGACAACATTATAGAGAACAGGACAACATTATAGAGAACAGGACAACATTATAGAGAACAGGACAACATTATAGAGAACAGGACAACATTATAGAGAACAGGACAACATTATAGAGAACAGGACAACATTATAGAGAACAGGACAACATTACATTATAGAGAACAGGACAACATTACATTATAGAGAACAGGACAACATTATAGAGAACAGGACAACATTATAGAGAACAGGACAACATTATAGAGAACAGGACAACATTATAGAGAACAGGACAACATTATAGAGAACAGGACAACATTATAGAGAACAGGACAACATGACATTATAGAGAACAGGACAACATTATAGAGAACAGGACAACATTATAGAGAACAGGACAACATTATAGAGAACAGGACAACATTATAGAGAACAGGACAACATTATAGAGAACAGGACAACATTATAGAGAACAGGACAACATTATAGAGAACAGGACAACATTACATTATAGAGAACAGGACAACATTATAGAGAACAGGACAACATTATAGAGAACAGGACAACATTATAGAGAACAGGACAACATTATAGAGAACAGGACAACATTATAGAGAACAGGACAACAACATTATAGAGAACAGGACAACATTATAGAGAACAGGACAACATTATAGAGAACAGGACAACATTATAGAGAACAGGACAACATTATAGAGAACAGGACAGGACAACATTATAGAGAACAGGACAACATTATAGAGAACAGGACAACATTATAGAGAACAGGACAACATTATAGAGAACAGGACACATTACATTATAGAGAACAGGACAACATTATAGAGAACAGGACAACAACATTATAGAGAACAGGACAACATTATAGAGAACAGGACAACATTATAGAGAACAGGACAACATTATAGAGAACAGGACATTATAGAGAACAGGACAACATTATAGAGAACAGGACAACATTATAGAGAACAGGACAACATTATAGAGAACAGGACAACATTACATTATAGAACAGACAACATTATAGAGGACAGGACAACATTATAGAGAACAGGACAACATTATAGAGAACAGGACAACATTATAGAGAACAGGACAACATTATAGAGAACAGGACAACATTATAGAGAACAGGACAACATTATAGAGAACAGGACAACATTACATTATAGAGAACAGGACAACATTATAGAGAACAGGACAACATTACATTATAGAGAACAGGACAACATTATAGAGAACAGGACAACATTATAGAGAACAGGACAACATTATAGAGAACAGGACAACATTACATTATAGAGAACAGGACAACATTATAGAGAACAGGACAACATTATAGAGAACAGGACAACATTATAGAGAACAGGACAACATTATAGAGAACAGGACAACATTATAGAGAACAGGACAACATTATAGAGAACAGGACAACATTTAGAGGAACAGGACAACATTATAGAGAACAGGACAACATTATAGAGAACAGGACAACATTACATTACAGAGAACAGGACAACATTATAGAGAACAGGACAACATTACATTATAGAGAACAGGACAACATTACATTACAGAGAACAGGACAACATTATAGAACAGGACAGGACATTACATTATAGAGAACAGGACAACATTACATTACAGGAACAGGACAACACAACATTATAGAGAACAGGACAACATTACATTATAGAGAACAGGACAACATTACATTATAGAGAACAGGACAACATTACATTATAGAGAACAGGACAACATTACATTATAGAGAACAGGACAACATTACATTATAGAGAACAGGACAACATTAGAGAACAGGACAACATTATAGAGAACAGGACAACATTACATTATAGAGAACAGGACAACATTACATTATAGAGAACAGGACAACATTACATTATAGAGAACAGGACAACATTACATTATAGAGAACAGGACAACATTACATTATAGAGAACAGGACAACATTACATTATAGAGAACAGGACAACATTACATTATAGAGAACAGGACAACATTACATTATAGAGAACATTTTAAAAGGAGAGAAGACTGAAGTCGGTGGAAGGAGATTGCACTCTGATCCACTAGTTAAGACAAATTTGTATTTATTATGGATCCCCATTACCTGCTGCCAAGGCCCTCAGGCCCCTCCCCCACCACTACCACATATCTACAGTACTAAATACATGTGTATGTGTGTGGATTCTTCAAATTATGTTTGTGTTGCTTCACAGTCCCTCCCTGTTGTTCCATAAGGTGTATTTTTATCTGGTTTTAAATCTGATTCTCCTGCTGCATCAGTTACCTGATGTGGAGTAGAGTTCCATGTAGTCATGGCTCTATGTAGTACTGTGGAATAGAGTTCCATGTAGTCATGGCTCTATGTAGTACTGTGGAATAGAGTTCCATGTAGTCATGGCTCTATGTAGTACTGTGGAATAGAGTTCCATGTAGTCATGGCTCTATGTAGTACAGTGGAATAGAGTTCCATGTAGTCATGGCTCTATGTAGTACTGTGGAGTAGAGTTCAATGTAGTCATGGCTCTATGTAGTACTGTGGAATAGAGTTCAATGTAGTCATGGCTCTATGTAGTACTGTGGAATAGAGTTACATGTAGTCATGGCTCTATGTAGTACTGTGGAATAGAGTTACATGTAGTCATGGCTCTATGTAGTACTGTGGAATAGAGTTACATGTAGTCATGGCTCTATGTAGTCACTATGTGGAATAGAGTTCCGTATGTAGTCATGGCTCTATGTAGTACTGTGGAATAGAGTTCCATGTAGTCATGGCTCTATGTAGTACTGTGGAATAGAGTTCCATGTAGTCATGGCTCTATGTAGTACTGTGGAATAGAGTTCCATGTAGTCATGGCTCTATGTAGTACTGTGGAATAGAGTTCCATGTAGTCATGGCTCTATGTAGTACTGTGGAATAGAGTTCCATGTAGTCATGGCTCTATGTAGTACTGTGGAATAGAGTTCCATGTAGTCATGGCTCTATGTAGTACTGTGGAATAGAGTTCCATGTAGTCATGGCTCTATGTAGTACTGTGGAATAGAGTTCCATGTAGTCATGGCTCTATGTAGTACTGTGGAATAGAGTTCCATGTAGTCATGGCTCTATGTAGGTACTGTGGAATAGAGTTCCATGTAGTCATGGCTCTATGTAGTACTGTGGAATAGAGTTCCATGTAGTCATGGCTCTATGTAGTACTGTGGAATAGAGTTCCATGTAGTCATGGCTCTATGTAGTACTGTGGAATAGAGTTCCATGTAGTCATGGCTCTGTAGTACTGTGGAATAGAGTTCCATGTAGTCATGGCTCTATGTAGTACTGTGGAATAGAGTTCCATGTAGTCATGGCTCTATGTAGTACTGTGGAATAGAGTTCCATGTAGTCATGGCTCTATGTAGTACTGTGGAATAGAGTTCCATGTGTCATGGCTCTATGTAGTACTGTGAATAGAGTTCCATGTAGTCATGGCTCTATGTAGTACTGTGGAATAGAGTTCCATGTAGTCATGGCTCTATGTAGTACTGTGGAATAGAGTTCCATGTAGTCATGGCTCTATGTAGTACTGTGGAATAGAGTTCCATGTAGTCATGTCTCTATGTAGTACTGTGGAATAGAGTTCCATGTAGTCATGGCTCTATGTAGTACTGTGGAATAGAGTTCCATGTAGTCATGGCTCTATGTAGTACTGTGGAATAGAGTTCCATGTAGTCATGGCTCTATGTAGTACTGTGGAATAGAGTTCCATTAGTCATGGCTCTATGTAGTACTGTGGAATAGAGTTCCATGTAGTCATGGCTCTATGTAGTACTGTGAATAGAGTTCCATAGTCATGAAACTCTATGTAGTACTGTGGAATAGAGTTCCATGTAGTCATGGCTCTATGTAGTACTGTGGAATAGAGTTCCATGTAGTCATGGCTCTATGTGGTACTGTGGAATAGAGTTCCATGTAGTCATGGCTCTATGTAGTACTGTGGAATAGAGTTCCATGTAGTCATGGCTCTATGGTACTGTGGAATAGAGTTCCATGTAGTCATGTGGCTCTATGTAGTACTGTGGAATAGAGTTCCATGTAGTCATGGCTCTATGTAGTACTTTGTGGAATAGAGTTCCATGTAGTCATGGCTCTATGTAGTACTGTGGAATAGAGTTCCATGTAGTCATGGCTCTATGTAGTACTGTGGAACAGAGTTCCATGTAGTCATGGCTCTATGTAGTACTGTGGAATAGAGTCTCCATGTAGTCATGGCTCTATGTAGTACTGTGAATGTAGTCATGGCTCTATGTGGGTACTGTGGAATAGAGTTCCATGTAGTCATGGCTCTATGTAGTACTGTGGAACAGAGTTCCATGTGGTCATGAAGCCTTCTATGTAGTACTGTGGAATGGGAGTTCCATGTAGTCATGGCTCTATGTAGTACTGTGGAATAGAGTTCCATGTAGTCATGGCTCTATGTAGTACTGTGGAATAGAGTTCCATGTAGTCATGGCTCTATGTAGTACTGTGGAATAGAGTTCCATGTAGTCATGGCTCTATGTAGTACTGTGGAATAGAGTTCCATGTAGTCATGGCTCTATGTAGTACTGTGGAATAGAGTTCCATTGTCATGTCTATATGTAGTACTGTGGAATAGAGTTCCATGTAGTCATGGCTCTAT
>NW_025755072.1:0-8239 GCF_021184085.1 Oncorhynchus gorbuscha
AGTCTCTTGGGGGCTCTTCAGTCTCGTGAGAGAGAGAGGCTCTTCAGTCTCTTGGGGGCTCTTCAGTCGTCTCTTCAAGTCTCTTGGGGGTGGGGGCTCTTCAGTCTCTAAGGGAGAGAGAGGGGAGGCTCTTCAGTCTCCTGGGGGCTCTCAGTCTCCTGGGAGAGAGGAGGCTCTTCAGTCTCCTGGGGAGGGTCTCATCAGTCTCCTGGGGGGTCTCATCAGTTTCCTGGGGGAGAGAGAGGGGCTCTTCAGTCTCCTGGGGAGAGAGGCTCTTCAGTCTCTTGGGGGGCTCTTCAGTCCCTGGGAGAAGAGGCTCTTCAGTCTCTTGGGGGACTCTTCAGTTTCCTGGGAGAGAGAGGCTCTTCAGTCTCTTGGGGGAGGGCTCTTCAGTCTCCTGGGAGAGAGAGGCTCTTCAGTCTCTTGGGGGGCTCTTCAGTCTCGTGAGAGAGAGAGAGAGGCTCTTCAGGCCCTTTGGGGGCTTCAGTCTCCCTGGGGTGGGGGCTCTTCCAGTCTCTGGGTGAGAGAGGGAGGCTCTTCCGTCTCCCAGGGGGCTTCGTCTCCCTGGGAGAGAGGGAACTCCTTCCAGTCTCCTGGGAGAGAGAGCTCTTCAGTCTCTTGGGGGCTCTTCAGTCTCGTGAGAGAGAGAGAGGCTCTTGGGCCCTGGGGGGCTTCAGTCTCCTGGGGTGGGGCTCTTCAGTCTCTGGTGAGGGGGGCTCTTCAGTCTCCTGGGGGGGGCTCTTCAGTCTCCTGGGGAGAGGGGCTCTTCAGTCTCCTGGGGGGAGAGAAGGCTCTTCAGTCTCCTGGGAGGGGGTCTCATCAGTCTCCTGGGAGGGGAGGTCTCATCAGTCGCCTGGGGGGGGGCTCTTCAGTCTCTTGGGGGTTCTTCAGTCTCCTGGGAGAGAGAGGCTCTTCAGTCTCTTGGGGGTCTCATCAGTCTCCTGGGGGGTCTCATCCCAGTCTCCTGGGGGGGGGCTCATCAGTCTCCTGGGGGGTCTCATCAGTCTCCTGGGGGGGTCTCATCAGTCTCCTGGGGGAGAGAGAGGGCTCTTCAGTCTCCTGGGGGTGGTCTCATCAGTCTCCTGGGGGTTCTTCAGTCTCCTGGGGGGAGTCTCATCAGTCTCCTGGGGGTCTCATCAGTCTCCTGGGGAGAGAGAGGGGCTCTTCAGTCTCCTGGGGAGAGGCTCTTCAGTCTCTTGGGGGCTCTTCAGCCTCCTGGGAGAGAGGCTCTTCAGTCTCTTGGGGGTTCTTCAGTCTCCTGGGAGAGAGGCACTGCAGTCTCTTGGGGGTCTCATCAGTCTCCTGGGGGGGGTCTCATCAGTATCCCTGGGGGGTCATCAGTCTCCTGGGGAGGTCTCATCAGTCTCCTGGGGAGAGAGAGGGGCTCTTCAGTCTCCTGGGGGTCTCATCAGTCTCCTGGGGGGTCTCATCAGTCTCCTGGGGAGAGAGGGGCTCTTCAGTCTCCTGGGGAGAGAGGCTCTTCAGTCTCTTGGGGGGACTCTTCAGTCTCCTGGGGAGAGAGGCTCTTCAGTCTCTTGGGGAGGGGCTCTTCAGTCTCCTGGAGAGAGAGGCTCTTCAGTCTCTTGGGGCTCTTCAGTCTCGTGAGAGAGAGAGGCTCTTCAGTCTCTGGGGGGTGCTTCAGTCTCCTGGGGTGGGGCTCTTCAGTCTCTGGGTGAGAGAGAGGAGGCTCTTCAGTCTCCTGGGGGGGCTCTTCAGTCTCCTGGGGGAGAGAGGAGGCTCTTCAGTCTCCTGGGAGAGGGTCTCATCAGTCTCCTGGGGTCTCATCAGTTTCCTGGGGGGAGAGAGAGGGCTCTTCAGTCTCCTGGGGGAGAGAGGCTCTTCAGTCTCTGGGGCCTTCAGTCTCCTGGGAGAGAGAGCTCTCTTCAGTCTCTTGGGGGACTCTTCAGTTTCCTGGGGAGAGAGGCTCTTCAGTCTCTTGGGGAGGGCTCTTCAGTCTCCTGGGAGAGAGAGGCTCTTCAGTCTCTTTGGGGGCTCTTCAGTCTCGTGAGAGAGAGAGAGCTCTTCAGTCTCTTGGGGGCTTCAGTCTCCTGGGTGGAGCTCTTCAGTCTCTGGGGTGAGAGAGAGGAGGCTCTTCAGTCTCCTAGGGGGGCTCTTCAGTCTCCTGGGGAGAGAGGGGAGGCTCTTCAGTCTCCTGGGGAGAGAGGCTCTTCAGTCTCCTGGGGGGAGGGTCTCATCAGTCTCCTGGGAGGGGGAGGTCTCATCAGTCGCCTGGAGAGAGAGGCTCTTCAGTCTCTTGGGGGTTCTTCAGTCTCCTGGGAGAGAGGCTCTTCCAGTCTCTTGGGGGTCTCATCGTCTCCTGGGGGGTCTCATCAGTCCCTGGGGGGCTCATCAGTCTCCTGGGGGTCTCACTCAGTCTCCTGGGAGAGAGGGCTCTTCAGTCTCCTGGGGGGTCTCATCAGTCTCCTGGGTCTCCAGTCTCCTGGGGGGGGGGTCTCAGTCTCTGGGGAGAGAGGGGCTCTTCAGTCTCCTGGGGAGAGAGAGGGCTCTTCAGTCTCCTGGGGAGAGAGGGCTCTTCAGTCTCCTGGGGAGAGAGGCTCTTCAGTCTCAGGCTCTTCAGTCTCCTGGGAGAGGCTCTTCAGTCTCTTGGGGGCTCTTCAGTCTCTTGGGGCTCTTGCAGTCTCGTGGAGAGAGAGAGGCTCTTCAGTCTCTTGGGCTTCAGTCTCTGGGGGCTCTTCAGTCTCTGGGTGAGAGAGAGGGGAGGCTCTTCAGTCTCCTGGGGGCTCTTCAGTCTCCTGGGGAGAGAGAGGCTCTTCAGTCTCCTAGAGGGGAGGAGAGAGAGGCTCTTCAGTCTCCTGGGGGAGAGAGAGGGGCTCTTCAGTCTCCTGGGGAGAGGCTCTTCATTTTTATTTATTTTTCATTGATAAATATGTTATCATCCACTGCAGTTGAGGAACAATGGGAAAGTAATTCTGATTTGAATGTTGATGAACGTGGAACCCCACTTTTGGGAAAACTGATGTTCTGAATGTTTTGGTTTAACCCATTGGAGAGGTCTTCTTGTCTACACCCATTCAGAATCGTTCACACCCTCTTAAACCTTAGCCCCACCCATCTCTTTGGATTTGAGGCCATGTGCTAAACAGAGGAGTACGGTGGTGTACTAAACAACCAAAGAGTCAATGTGGAGGCTATATACAGGGGTACCGGTAAGAGTCAATGTGGAGGCTATATACAGGGGGTACCGGTACAGAGTCAATCTTGGAGGCTATATACAGGGGGTACCGGTACAGAGTCAATGTGGAGGCTATATACAGGGGGTAGCGGTACTGAGTCAATGTGGAGACTATATACAGGGGGGTACCGGTACAGAGTCAATGTGGAGGCTATATACAGGGGGTACCAGTACAGAGTCAATGTGGAGGCTATATACAGGGGGGTACCATGACAGAGTCAATGTGGAGGCTATATACAGGGGGTACCGGTACAGAGTCAATGTGGAGTCTATATACAGGGGGTACTGGTACAGAGTCAATGTGGGGGCACCGGTTAGTTGAGGTAATATGTACATGGACATAGAGTTATAGTGACTAGATGATAACCAGAGGGAAGCAGCAGTGTAAAATAGAAGGGGGGCAATGAAAATAGTCTGGGTAGCACTTGATTAGCTGTTCAGGAGCCATATGGCTTGGGGGTAAAGGCTGTTAAGAAGCCTTTTTTTGACCTAGACTGGTGCGCCAGTACTGCTTGACGTGTGGTAGCAGAGAGAACAGTCTATGACTAGGGTGGCTGGAGTCTTTGACAATTTTTAGGTTCTTCCTCTGGCACCGCCTGGTATAGAGGTCCTCCTCTGTAGTGCCTTGCTGTCGGAAGCCAAGCAGTTGCCATACCAAACAGTGATGGTGCAGCTGTAGAACCTTTGAGGATCTGAGGACCAATAACACATATTTTCAGTCGTGCCTTCTTCACGACTGTCTTGATGTGCTTGGACCATAATAGGTTGTTGGTGATGTGGACATCAAGGAACTTGAAGCTCTCAACCTGCTCCACTACAGCCCCGTCGATGAGAATGGTGGCATGCTCTGACCTCCTTTTCCTGTAGTCTATAATCATCTCCTTTGACTTGATCACATTGAGGAGAGGTTGTTATCCTGGCACCACACGGCCGGGTCTCTGACCTCCTCCCTGTAGGCTGTCTCATCGTTGTCGGTGATCAGGCCTACCACTGTTGTGTTGTTGGCAAACTTAATGATGGTGTTGGAGTCTTGCCTGGCAGTGCAGTCATTAGTGAACAGGGAGTACAGGAGGGGTTCCGGTTGGGATGAAAGTGGTCGCATCTGCACTTCGCTCCCACGGGTAGTATAACTTTTTCATTATATTTCATTATATCACAACGGTTTGATTTGTCTTATCTTAGCAATTTCTTCTCAGCTAGCTACATAGCCGTCTTTGTATCAAAGATAATTGCGTAATTATCGTATTTCGCCGTCCTAACGTAGTCTTCACTAGCCAGCTAGCTAACGTCCACTGATTAGCTGCACTGGAGAAACTATTACACTCAACTGAACGACTTGATTAGTTTAGTGTTAGCTAGCTACATAGCTGTCTTTGCTGTCTTCGTATCATCGTATCCAAGATAATTGTGTTGTTTAGGTTTAGAGTGTGTAGTCTTAGAGTGATTATCTTAATTTACCGAGGTTAGCTAGCCAGCTATTTGTCGTCCTTAACGTAGGTGACTCTGCTAGCTAGCCAACGCTAGCCAACGTCTTCTGTATAGAACTCAACTACCCGGTCGCATTCACAGGTAGTATCACATTTTCACTTCATTTCATTACAGTACAACGGTTTGATTTGTTTGATCGTAGCTAGCTACTTAGCTAGCTACATAGCCGTCTTTGTATCAAAGATAATTGTGTAGTCTAGAGCGATTTTCTAGGTTCGCTAGCCATCTATTGTCGTTCTTTTAACGCAACGTAACGTAAACAACACTGCTAGCTAGCCTGCTAGCCCCGAATAGCAACACTGCAGAAACTATTACACTCAACGGAACGACTTGATTAGTGTAGTGTCAACAACGCACCCACTGCCAGCTGGCCTACTTCAGCAGTACTGTATCATTTTAATCATTTTAGTCAATAAGATTCTTGCTACGTAGCTTAACTTTCTGAACATTCGAGACGTGTAGTCCACTTGTCATTCCAATCTCCTTTGCATTAGCGTAGCCTCTTCTGTAGCCTGTCAACTATGTGTCTGTTTATCCCTGTTCTCTCCTCTCTGCACAGACCATACAAACGCTCCTCACCGCGTGGCCGCGGCCACCCTACTCTGGTGGTCCCAGCGCGCACGACCACGTGGAGTTCCAGGTCTCCGGTAGCCTCTGGAACTGCCAATCTGCGGTCAACAAGGCAGAGTTCATCTCAGCCTATGCCTCCCTCCAGTCCCTCGACTTCTTGGCACTGACGGAAACATGGATCACCACAGACAACACTGCTACTCCTACTGCTCTCTCTTCGTCCGCCCACGTGTTCTCGCACACCCCGAGAGCGTCTGGTCAGCGGGGTGGTGGCACCGGGATCCTCATCTCTCCCAAGTGGTCATTCTCTCTTTCTCCCCTTACCCATCTGTCTATCGCCTCCTTTGAATTCCATGCTGTCACAGTTACTAGCCCTTTCAAGCTTAACATCCTTATCATTTATCGCCCTCCAGGTTCCCTCGGAGAGTTCATCAATGAGCTTGATGCCTTGATAAGCTCCTTTCCTGAGGACGGCTCACCTCTCACAGTTCTGGGCGACTTTAACCTCCCCCGTCTACCTTTGACTCTTTCCTCTCTGCCTCCTTCTTTCCACTCCTCTCCTCTTTTGACCTCACCCTCTCACCTTCCCCCCTACTCACAAGGCAGGCAATACGCTCGACCTCATCTTTACTAGATGCTGTTCTTCCACTAACCTCATTGCAACTCCCTCCAAGTCTCCGACCACTGCCTTGTATCCTTTTCCCTCTCGCTCTCATCCAACACCTCCCCACTGCCCCTACTCGGATGGTATCGCGCCGTCCCAACCTTCGCTCTCTCTCCCCCGCTACTCTCTCCTCTTCCATCCTATCATCTCTTCCCTCCGCTCAAACCTTCTCCCACCTATCTCCTGATTCTGCCTCCTCAACCCTCCTCTCCTCCCTCTCTGCATCCCTTGACTCTCTATGTCCCCTATCCTCCAGGCCGGCTCGGTCCTCCCCTCCCGCTCCGTGGCTCGATGACTCATTGCGAGCTCACAGAACAGGGCTCCGGGCAGCCGAGCGGAAATGGAGGAAAACTCGCCTCCCTGCGGACCTGGCATCCTTTCACTCCCTCCTCTCTACATTTTCCTCCTCTGTCTCTGCTGCTAAAGCCACTTTCTACCACGCTAAATTCCAAGCATCTGCCTCTAACCCTAGGAAGCTCTTTGCCACCTTCTCCTCCCTCCTGAATCCTCCGCCCCCTCCCCCCCTCCTCCCTCTCTGCAGATGACCCCGTCAACCATTTTGAAAAGAAGGTCGACGACATCCGATCCTCGTTTGCTAAGTCAAACGACACCGCTGGTTCTGCTCACACTGCCCTACCCTGTGCTCTGACCTCTTTCTCCCCTCTCTCTCCAGATGAAATCTCGCGTCTTGTGACGGCCGGCCGCCCAACAACCTGCCCGCTTGACCCTATCCCCTCCTCTCTTCTCCAGACCATTTCCGGAGACCTTCTCCCTTACCTCACCTCGCTCATCAACTCATCCCTGACCGCAGCTACGTCCCTTCCGTCTTCAAGAGAGCGAGAGTTGCACCCCTTCTGAAAAAAACCTACACTCGATCCTCCGATGTCAACAATTACAGACCAGTATCCCTTCTTTCTTTTCTCTCCAAAACTCTTGAACGTGCCGTCCTTGGCCAGCTCTCCCGCTATCTCTCTCTGAATGACCTTCTTGATCCAAATCAGTCAGGTTTCAAGACTAGTCATTCAACTGAGACTGCTCTCCTCTGTATCACGGAGGCGCTCCGCACTGCTAAAGCTAACTCTCTCTCTCCTCTGCTCTCATCCTTCTAGATCTATCGGCTGCCTTCGATACTGTGAACCATCAGATCCTCCTCTCCACCCTCTCCGAGTTGGGCATCCGGCGCGGCCCACGCTTGGATTGCGTCCTACCTGACAGGTCGCTCCTACCAGGTGGCGTGGCGAGAATCTGTCTCCTCACCACGCGCTCTCACCACTGGTGTCCCCCAGGGCTCTGTTCTTGGCCCTCTCCTATTCTCGCTATACACCAAGTCACTTGGCTCTGTCATAACCTCACATGGTCTCTCTTATCATTGCTATGCAGACGACACACAATTAATCTTCTCCTTTCCCCCTTCTGATGACCAGGTGGCGAATCGCATCTCTGCATGTCTGGCAGACATATCAGTGTGGATGACGGATCACCACCTCAAGCTGAACCTCGGCAAGACGGAGCTGCTCTTCCTCCCGGGGAAGGACTGCCCGTTCCATGATCTCGCCATCACGGTTGACAACTCCATTGTGTCCTCCTCCCAGAGCGCCAAGAACCTTGGCGTGATCCTGGACAACACCCTGTCGTTCTCAACTAACATCAAGGCGGTGGCCCGTTCCTGTAGGTTCATGCTCTACAACATCCGCAGAGTACGACCCTGCCTCACACAGGAAGCGGCGCAGGTCCTAATCCAGGCACTTGTCATCTCCCGTCTGGATTACTGCAACTCGCTGTTGGCTGGGCTCCCTGCCTGTGCCATTAAACCCCTTCAACTCATCCAGAACGCCGCAGCCCGTCTGGTGTTCAACCTTCCCAAGTTCTCTCACGTCACCCCGCTCCTCCGTTCTCTCCACTGGCTTCCAGTTGAAGCTCGCATCCGCTACAAGACCATGGTGCTTGCCTACGGAGCTGTGAGGAACGGCACCTCAGTACCTCCAGGCTCTGATCAGGCCCTACACCCAAACAAGGGCACTGCGTTCATCCACCTCTGGCCTGCTCGCCTCCCTACCACTGAGGAAGTACAGCTCCCGCTCAGCCCAGTCAAAACTGTTCGCTGCCCTGGCCCCCAATGGTGGAACAAACTCCCTCACGACGCCAGGGACAGCGGAGTCAATCACCACCTTCCGGAGACACCTGAAACCCCACCTCTTTAAGGAATACCTAGGATAGGTTAAGTAATCCCTCTCACCCCCCCTAAGTTTTAGATGCACTATTGTTAAGTGACTGTCCCACTGGATGTCATAAGGTGAATGCACCAATTTGTAAAGTCGCTCTGG
>NW_025755073.1:0-8239 GCF_021184085.1 Oncorhynchus gorbuscha
GACCTCCTGTGGGGTAGTATAGTATGACCTCCTGTGGGGTAGTCCGTTCTCCTGTGGGGTAGTATGTTCTCCTGTTGGGTAGTATGTTCTCCTGTGGGGTAGTATAGTATGACCTCCTGTGGGGTAGTATGGCCTCCTGTGGGGTAGTATAGTATGGCCTCCTGTGGGGTAGTATGGCCTCCTGTGGGGTAATATGGCCTCCTGTGGGGTAGTATGTTCTCCTGTGGGGTAGTATGGCCTCCTGTGTGGTAGTATAGTATGGCCTCCTGTGGGGTAGTATAGTATGGCCTCCTGTGGGGTAGTATAGTATGGCCTCCTGTGGGGTAGTATGGCCTCCTGTGGGGTAGTATGGCCTCCTGTGGGGTAGTATGGCCTCCTGTGGGGTAATATGGCCTCCTGTGGGGTAGTATGTTCTCCTGTGGGGTAGTATGGCCTCCTGTGTGGTAGTATAGTATGGCCTCCTGTGGGGTAGTATGGCCTCCTGTGGGGTAGTATGGCCTCCCGTGGGGTAGTACGGCCTCCCGTGGGGTAGTACGGCCTCCCGTGGGGTAGTACGGCCTCCCGTGGGGTAGTACGGCCTCCGTGGGAGCAGTACGGCCTCCCGTGGGGCAGTATGGCCTCCGTCAGGCAACTGCACCTCCGTGGAGGCAATCCCGGCCTCCCGTGGGGCAGTACGGCCTCCCGTGGGGCAGTACGGCCTCCCGTGGGGCAGTACGGCCTCCCGTGGGGCAGTACGGCCTCCCGTGGGGCAGTACGGCCTCCCGTGGGGCAGTACGGCCTCCCGTGGGGCAGTACGGCCTCCCGTGGGAGTGAGTACGGCCTGTGGGGTGAAATACGGCCTGTGGGGTAGTACCGGCCTCCTGTGGGGTAGTACAGCCTCCTGTGGGGTAGTACAGCCTCCTGTGGGGTAGTATAGTATGGCCTCCTGGGGGTAGTACTGCCTCCTGTGGGGTAGTACGGCCTCCTGTGGGGTAAGTACGGCCTCCTGTGGGATAAGTACGGCCTCCTGTAGAGGTAAATCTGACCTCCTGTGAGAATTGTAAGTACGGCCTCCTGTGGGAGTAGTACGGCCTCCTGTGGGAGTAGTCCACGACCTCCTGTGGGAGTGATCCGGCCTCCTGTGGGGTAGTCCCGACCTCCTGTGGGGTAGTCCCGGCCTCCTTGTGGGGAAGTATGGCCTCCTGTGGGAATGTCTGACCTCCCGTGGGAGCAGTTTGACCTCCGTGGGGCTGAATCACGGCCTCCCGTGGGGTAGTACGGCCTGTGGGGTAGTACGGCCTGTGGGGTAGTACGGCCTCCTGTGGGGTAGTACAGCCTCCTGTGGGGTAGTACAGCCTCCTGTGGGGTAGTATAGTACTGCCTCCTGTGGGGTAGTACGGCCTCCTGTGGGGTAGTACGGCCTCCTGTGGGGTAGTACGGCCTCCTGGCCTCCTGTGCCCAGAGTGAACACGGCCTCCTGCCAGGGGCCCGTACGGCCTCCTGTGGGGTAGTACGGCCTCCTGTGGGGTAGTCCGACCTCCTGTGGGGTAGTCCGACCTCCTGTGGGGTAGTCCGACCTCCTGTGGGGTAGTCCGACCTCCTGTGGGGTAGTCCGACCTCCTGTGGGGTAGTCCGACCTCCTGTGGGGTAGTCCGGCCTCCTTGTGGGGAAGTATGGCCTCCTGTGGGGTAGTATAGTATGGCCTCCTGTGGGGTAGTATAGTATGGCCTCCTGTGGGGTAGTATAGTATGGCCTCCTGTGGGGTAGTATGGCCTCCTGTGGGGTAGTATGGCCTCCTGTGGGGTAGTATGGCCTCCTGTGGGGTAGTATGGCCTCCTGTGGGGTAGTATAGTATGGCCTCCTGTGGGGTAGTATGACCTCCTGTGGGGTAGTATGACCACCTGTGGGGTAGTATGACCTCCTGTGGGGTAGTATGAGCCTCCTGTGGGGTAGTATGGCCTCCTGTGGGGTAGTATGGCCTCCTGTGGGGCAAAAGGCCTCCTGTGGGGCAGTATGGCCCTCCTGTGGGAGCAGTATGGCCTCCTGTGGGGCAGTATATGGCCTCCTGTGGGGCAGTCGGCCTCCTGCGGGGCAGTACGGCTCCTGCGGGGTAGTACGGCCTCCTGCTTGGGAGTGTGCGGCCTCCTGCGGGGTAGTCACGGCCTCCTGCGGGGTAATACTGACACTCCTCTGCGGGAGTAAATACGGCCTCCTGTGGGGGTAATATGGCCTCCTGTGGGGTAGTATGGCGCTCCTGTGGGGTAGTACGGCCTGCGGCCTGTGGGGTAGTACGGCCTGTGGGAGTGATACTGGCCTGTGGGAGTAGTACGGCCTGTGGGGTGTGCGGCCTGTGGGGTATGTACGGCCTGTGGGGTAGTACGGCCTGTGGGGAGTACGGCCTGTGGGGTACGGCCTCCTGTGGGATACGGCCTCCTGTGGGAGTAGTACGGCCTCCTGTGGGGTAGTACGGCCTCCTGTGGGGTAGTACGGCCTCCTGTGGGGTAGTACGGCCTCCTGTGGGGTAGTACGGCCTCCTGTGGGGTAGTACGGCCTCCTGTGGGGTAGTCCGACCTCCTGTGGGGTAGTATGGCCTCCTGTGGGGTAGTATAGTATGGCCTCCTGTGGGGTAGTATAGTATGGCCTCCTGTGGGGTAGTATGGCCTCCTGTGGGGTAGTATAGTATGGCCTCCTGTGGGGTAGTATGGCCTCCTGTGGGGCAGTATGGCCTCCTGTGGGGCAGTATGGCCTCCTGTGGGGCAGTAAGGCCTCCTGTGGGGCAGTACGGCCTCCTGCGGGGCAGTACGGCCTCCTGCGGGGCAGTACGGCCTCCTGCGGGGCAGTACGGCCTCCTGGGGGTAGTACGGCCTCCTGCGGGGTAAGTACGGCCTCCTGCGGGGTGAATACGGCCTCCTGCGGAGTAATACGGCCTCCTGCGGGGGAATAAGTACGGCCTCCTCTGCGGGAGGTCTTGAGTGCGGCCTCCTGCGGGGGTAGTACGGCCTCCTGCGGGGGTGTCACGGCCTCCTGCGGAGTAGTACGGCCTCCTGCTTGGGGTAATACGGCCTCCTGTGGGGTAGTATGGCCTCCTGTGGGGAATTGTACGGCCTCCTGTGGGGTAGTATGGCCTCCTGTGGGGTAGTATGGCCTCCTGTGGGGTAGTATGACCTTCCCTCACACATGTCATCTCCCATTCTGGACTACTGCTACTCTCTGGTGGCTGGGCTCTGCCATCAAACCCCTGCAACTTACCCAGAACGCTGCAGCCCGCCCTGGTGTTAAACATTAAATTTCTCCCATGTCACCCTGCTCCTCAGACACTCCACTGGCTTCCAGTCCAAGCTCACATCACTACCAGACCATGGTGCTTACCTATGGAACAGCAAGAGGAACTGCCCCTCCCTACCTTCAGGCTCTGCTCCTACCTACACCCCAACCCAAGCACTCCGTTCTGACAACTCTGGTCTCTTGGCCAGAGCAGTTCATCCCAGTCACAGCTCTTCTCTATCCTCGCACCACAGTGGTGGAACCAGCTTCCCTCTGAAGCTTGGACAGCAAGTCCCTGTCCATCTTCTGAAAACATCAGAAACCTTCCCTCTTAAATAATCCCACATGTCGGTTACGCAGCACACAGCTACCATGGGGAATAAAAACATGAATGGTTTGGTTTTAGAGAACAAAACTAAAAAAGAAAAAAACAGGTGAAAGGGGGAGACTTGGAGAGCGAGAGAGGGGAGAGAAGGAGAGAAAAGGGGAAAACTAGGAGAGAGAGAGGAGGGGAGGGAAGGAGAGAAAAGGGTGAGACTAGGAGAGAGTGAGGGGAGGGAAGGAGAGAAAAGGGGGAGACTAGGAGAGAGTGAGGGGAGAGAAGGAGAGAAAAGGGTGAGACTAGGAGAGAGAGGAGGGGAGGGAAGGAGAGAAAAGGGCGAGACTAGGAGAGCGAGAGAGGGAGGAGAGAAGAGAGAAAAGGGGAAAACTAGGAGGAGAGAAAGGGGAGGGAAGGGAGAGAAAAGGGGAGACTAGGAGAGAGAGAGAGGGAAGGAGAAAAGGGAGACTAGGAGAGAGTGAGGGGAGGGAAGAAGGAAGAAAAAGAGAAAACTAGGAGGAGAGAGAGAGAGAGGAGGGGAGGAAGGAGGGAAAAGGGGGAGACTAGGAGAGAGAGAAGGAGAGAAAAGGGGAAAACTAGGAGAGAGAGAGAGGAGGAGGGAAGGAGAAAAGGGTGAGACTAGGAGAGAGTGAGGGGAGGGAAGGAGAGAAAGGGGAGACTAGGAGAGAGAGGAGAGGAGGGAAGGAGAGAGAAAAGGGAGACTAGGAGAGAGAAGGAGAAGAAAAAGGGAAAACTAGGAGTGAGAGAGGAGGGGAGGGAAGGAGAGAAAAGGGTGAGACTAGGAGAGAGTGAGGGGAGGGAAGGAGAGAAAAGGGGGAGACTAGGAGAGAGAGAGTATGGGAGAGGAGAGAAAAGGAGAGAGAGAGGAGAGAGAGAGGAGGGGAGGGAAGGAGAGAAAAGGGGAAACTAGGAGAGAAGGAGAGAAAAGGGGGAGAGTAGGAGAGAGAGGGGAGGGAAGGAGAGAAGGGGAGAGTAGGAGAGAGAGGAGGTGAGGGAAGGAGAGAAAATGGGAAAACTAGGAGAGAGAGAGGAGGGAAGGAGAGAAAAGGGGGAGCCTAGGAGAGAGAGGAGAGGAGGGAAGGAGAGAAAAGGGAGAGACTAGGAGAGAGAGAGGAGGGAAGGAGAAAAGGGGGAGAAACAAAAGAGGGGACAAAGGAAAGAAGGCGAGGGGGAAAATGAAAGTCTAATTAAAAAGGTCTGGAGGCTTTCACCAATCAATGAATATCTAGGACAAAAGAGAGAGGGAGGAAAGAGAGGGAGGAAAGAGAGGGAGGAAAGAGAGGGAGGAAAGAGAGGGAGGAATATGCAAGAGAAACAGAGAAGAATAAGAAGAGTGAAAAAGAGAGAAGAGAGATGGAAGGATGGTAGGATGAGAGGATGGAGGGTGGTAGGATGAGAGAGATGGAAGGATGGTAGGATGAGAGAGATGGAAGGATGGTAGGATGAGAGGATGGCATCTACAGTAGGTTCCGTTAATTAGTAAAAGACAGATCTCATCTTTTCGATGTAGAGGAGAGGGGGAGTAGGTCAAAGTCAGTGATGTGTGGCTCTATCCCTCCATTGCCCAGTCAGTCTGTCTGTGATGAAGCCATCAGCCCATAGACAGCTCTCCACCCATACCCACAGAGAAATTACCCAGAGAGAGAGAGAGAGAGAGAGAGACAGAGAGAGAGAGAGACAGAGAGAGAGAGAGAGAGAGAGAGAGAGAGAGAGAGAGAGAGAGAGAGAGACAGAGAGAGAGAGACAGAGAGAGAGAGACAGAGAGAGAGACAGAGAGAGAGAGACAGAGAGAGAGAGAGAGAGACAGAGAGACAGAGAGAGAGAGAGAGACAGAGAGAGACAGAGAGACAAGAGACAGAGAGAGAGAGAGAGAAGAGAGAGAGAGAGAGAGAGAGAGAGAGAGAGAGAGAGAGAGAGAGAGAGAGAGAGAGAGAGAGAGGATGGCTTTTCATTCATACAGCCTAGGGGAGTGGAAGGGGGGAGAGGAGGAGAATAAGAATTGACAGCAGTGTGTTAATTAGCTAGCTGACACAGAGCAAGGCTGCAGTTTGGGACCACATTGTGGATAGAGGTGGAGATGAGGTAAAGTTGACTGAATTAGCTAGCTGACACAGAGCAAGGCTGCAGTTTGGGACCACATTGTGGATAGAGGTGGAGATGAGGTAAAGTTGACTGAATTAGCTAGCTGACAGAGCACGGCTGCCTGGATGGTCCTGGATACACTACTGTGACCTAGAATAACCTCGCTCTCTTCATCTCCCTCCTTTATCAATTCAAAGAGCTTTATTGGCACGAGAAACATATATTATCATTGACAAAGCAAGTGAAGTAGATAAACAAAAGACAAATAAATAAAAATGAACAGTGAACATTTAAACTCACGGAGGAGTTCCACAGAATAAAGACATTACAAATGTCATATTATATATATATATATATATATATATATATATATATATATATATATATATATATATATATATATATATATATATATATACACATACACACATACACACACACACATATACATATATATATATATATATATATATATATATATATATATATATATATATATATATATATATATACAGTGTTGTAACAATGTACAAATGGTTAAAGGACACAAGGGAAAATAAATCAACATAAATATGGGTTGTATTTACAATGGTGTTTGTTCTTCACTGGTTGCCCTTTTCTCGTGGCAACAGGTCACAAATCTTGCTGCTGTGATGTCACACTGTGGAATTTCAACCAGCAGATATGAGAGTTCATCAAAATCGGATTTGTTTTCAAATTCTTTGTGGGTCTGTGTAATCTGGGGGAAATATGTCTCTCTAATATGGTCATACATTGGGCAGGAGGTTAGGAAGTGCAGCTCAGTTTCCACCTCATTTTGTGGGCAGTGAGCACATAGCCTGTCTTCTCTTGAGAGCCAGGTCTGTCTACGGCGGCCTTTCTCAATAGCAAGGCAATGCTTACTGAGTCTGTACATAGTCAAAGTTTTCCTTAAGTTTGGGTCAGTCACAGTGGTCAGGTATTCTGCCACTGTGTACTCTCTGTTTAGGGACAGTCACAGTGGTCAGGTATTCTGCCACTGTGTACTCTCTGTTTAGGGTCAGGCACAGTGGTCAGGTATTCTGCCACTGTGTACTCTCTGTTTAGGGCCAGTCACAGTGGTCAGGTATTCTGCCACGGTGTACCATCTGTTTAGGGTCAGTCACAGTGGTCAGGTATTCTGCCACTGTGTACTCTCTGTTTAGGGTCAGTCACAGTGGTCAGGTATTCTGCCACTGTGTACTCTCTGTTTAGGGTCAGTCACAGTGGTCAGGTATTCTGCCACTGTGTACTCTCTGTTTAGGGTCAGTCACAGTGGTCAGGTATTCTGCCACTGTGTACCCGCTCGTTTAGGGCCAAATAGCATTCTAGTTTGCTCTGTTTTTGTTAATTACTTGACACATTGGAAAGAACTCTCCTTTTTCTCATGATCTGGTTGGGTCTAATTGTGTGGCTGTCCTGGGGCTCTGTGGGGTGTGTTTGTGAACAGAGCCCCAGGACCAGCTTGCTTAGGGGACTCTTCTCCAGGTTCATCTCTCTGTAGGTTAACATTTTTGTTATGGATGGTTCGGGAATCACTTCCTTTTAGGTGGTTGTAGAATTTAACAGCTCTTTTCTGGATTTTGGTAATTAGTGGGTATCGGCCTAATTCTGCAATGCATGCATTATTATGTGTTTTACGTTGCGCACAGAGTCTTTTATCCAACTAGCCAGTCTGCTACAGTCTTTTATCCAACTAGCCAGTCTGCTACAGTCTTTTATCCAACTAGCCACTCTGCTACAGTCTTTTATCCAACTAGCCAGTCTGCTACAGTCTTTTATCCAACTAGCCACTCTGCTACAGTCTTTTATCCAACTAGCCAGTCTGCTACAGTCTTTTATCCAACTAGCCACTCTGCTACAGTCTTTTATCCAACTAGCCAGTCTGCTACAGTCTTTTATCCAACTAGCCACTCTGCTACAGTCTATTATCCAACTAGCCACTCTGCTACAGTCTATTATCCAACTAGCCAGTCTGCTACAGTCTTTTATCCAACTAGCCACTCTGCTACAGTCTATTATCCAACTAGCCACTCTGCTACAGTCTGTTATCCAACTAGCCACTCTGCTACAGTCTTTTATCCAACTAGCCAGTCTGCTACAGTCTTTTATCCAACTAGCCACTCTGCTACAGTCTATTATCCAACTAGCCACCCTGCTACAGTCTGTTATCCAACTAGACACTCTGCCACAGTCTATTATCCAACTAGCCACTCTGCCACAGTCTATTATCCAACTAGCCACCCTGCTACAGTCTATTATCCAACTAGCCACCCTGCTACAGTCTGTTATCCAACTAGCCACTCTGCTACAGTCTATTATCCAACTAGCCACTCTGCTACAGTCTGTTATCCAACTAGCCACTCTGCTACAGTCTATTATCCAACTAGCCACTCTGCTACAGTCTGTTATCCAACTAGCCACCCCTGCTACAGTCTGTTATCCAACTAGCCACTCTGCTACAGTCTATTATCCAACTAGCCACCCTGCTACAGTCTATTATCCAACTACACTCTGCTACAGTCTATTATCCAACTAGCCACTCTGCTACAGTCT
>NW_025755074.1:0-8238 GCF_021184085.1 Oncorhynchus gorbuscha
TTTCCCTCCTATCCCTCTCTCTCCCCCTCCCTCTCTCACTCTCTCGCTCTCTCTTCTCTCTGTCGTTCCGTTCTCCCAGCTGTTCCTATTCCCCTAATCATCATTTAGTCTTCCCACACCTGTTCCCGATCCTTTCCCCTGATTAGATTCCCTATTTATTCCTTTGTAATCCGTTCCTGTTCCGTCGGTTCCTTGCATTGTATTCACCATGCTGTGATTTGCGTTTCGCCCTGTCCTGTCGTGTTTTTGCCGTGATTGTGTATCACCCTGTCCTGTCGTGTTTTGTGCCTTCATCAGACGCTGCGTGTGAGCAGGTGTCTCCAGTCGACTACGGCCTGCGCCTACCCGGCGACCTGCAGTCTGTGGCCGCTTCTCCAGTTGTTTTCCCCTCTACAAATCTAGAGGATTTCAGTTATTCCGTTTTGAGCATTAATAAACTCTGTTTCTGTTAAGTCGCGTTTGGGTCCTCTTTCACCAGCATGACAGAAGGAACCGACCAAGGAATGGACCCAGCGACTTCAGACGCTGTTTACACTGCCGTCCAAGATCAAGGAGCCATGCTCGGCAGACACGAGCAGGAATTGTCTGCTGCTCGCCATGCCGTGGAGAACCTGGCCGCTCAGGTTTCCGACCTCTCTGGACAGTTCCAGAGTCTACGTCTCGTGCCACCTGTTACTCCCTGGCCTGCCGAGCCTCCAGAACCCAGGGTTAATAACCCACCTTGCTACTCCGGGCAGCCCACTGAGTGCCGCTCCTTTCTCACGCAGTGTGAGATTGTGTTCTCTCTCCAACCCCACACATACTCTAGAGAGAGAGCTCGGGTTGCTTACGTCATTTCACTCCTTACTGGCCGGGCTCGAGAATGGGGCACAGCTATCTGGGAGGCAAGGGCTGATTGCTCTAACAGATTCCAGAACTTTAAAGAGGAGATGATTCGGGTTTTTGACCGTTCAGTTTTTGGTGAGGAGGCTTCTAGGGCCCTGGCTTCCTTATGCCAAGGTGAACGGTCCATAACGGATTATTCCATTGAGTTTCGCACTCTTGCTGCCTCTAGTGAGTGGAACGAGCCGGCGCTGCTCGCTCGTTTTCTGGAGGACTCCACGCAGCGGTTAAGGATGAGATTCTTTCCGGGAGGTTCCTTCAGATGTGGACTCTTTGATTGCTCTCGCCATCCGCATAGAACGACGGGTAGATCTTCGTCACCGGGCTCGTGGAAGAGAGCTCGCATCAACGGTGTTTCCCTGCTCCGCATCGCAACCATCTCCCTCCTCTGGCTTTGAGACTGAGCCCATGCAGCTGGGAGGGATTCGCATCTCGAATAAGGAGAGGGAACAGAGGATCACCAACCGCCTGTGCCTCTATTGCGGAGTTGCTGGACATTTTGTTATTTCATGTCCAGTAAGAGGCCAGAGCCCATCAGTAAGCGGAGGGCTACTGGTGAGCGCTACTACTCAGGTCCCTTCATCTAGATCTTGTACTACTATGTCGGTCCATCTACGCTGGACCGGTTCGGTGCTACATGCAGTGCCTTGATTGACTCTGGGGCTGAGGGTTGTTTCATGGACGAAGCATGGGTTCGGAAACATAACATTCCTTTCAGACCATTAGACAAGCCTACGCCCATGTTTGCCTTAGATGGTAGTCATCTTCCCAGTATCAAATTTGAGACACTACCTTTAACTCTCACAGTATCTGGTAACCACAGTGAGACTATTTCTTTTTTGATTTTCCGTTCACCGTTTACACCTGTTGTTTTGGGTCATCCCTGGCTAGTATGTCATAATCCTTCTATTAATTGGTCTAGTAATTCTATCCTATCCTGGAACGTTTCTTGTCATGTGAAGTGTTTAATGTCTGCCATCCCTCCCGTTTCTTCTCTCCCTACTTCTCAGGAGGAACCTGGCGATTTGACAGGAGTGCCGGAGGAATATCATGATCTGCGCACGGTCTTCAGTCGGTCCCGAGCCAACTCCCTTCCTCCTCACCGGTCGTATGATTGTAGTATTGATCTCCTTCCAGGGACCACGCCTCCTCGAGGTAGACTATACTCTCTGTCGGCTCCCGAACGTAAGGCTCTCGAGGATTATTTGTCTGTGTCTCTTGACGCCGGTACCATAGTGCCTTCTTCTTCTCCGGCCGGGCGGGGTTCTTTTTTGTTAAGAAGAAGGACGGTACTCTGCGCCCCTGCGTGATTATCGAGGGCTGAATGACATAACGGTTAAGAATCGTTATCCGCTTCCCCCTTATGTCATCAGCCTTCGAGATTCTGCAGGGAGCCAGGTGCTTTACTAAGTTGGACCTTCGTAACGCTTACCATCTCGTGCGCATCAGAGAGGGGGACGAGTGGAAAACTTGGCGTTTAACACTCCGTTAGGGCATTTTGAGTACCGGGTTCTGCCGTTCGGTCTCGCCAATGCGCCAGCTGTTTTTCAGGCATTAGTTAATGATGTTCTGAGAGACATGCTGAACATTTTTGTTTTTGTCTATCTTGACGATATCCTGATTTTTTTCTCCGTCACTCGAGATTCATGTTCAGCACGTTCGACGTGTTCTACAGCGCCTTTTAGAGAATTGTCTCTACGTAAAGGCTGAGAAGTGCTCTTTTCATGTCTCCTCCGTTACTTTTCTCGGTTCCGTTATTTCCGCTGAAGGCATTCAGATGGATTCCGCTAAGGTCCAAGCTGTCAGTGATTGGCCCGTTCAAGGTCACGTGTCGAGTTGCAGCGCTTTTTAGGTTTCGCTAATTTCTATCGGCGTTTCATTCGTAATTTCGGTCAAGTTGCTGCCCCTCTCACAGCTCTTACTTCTGTCAAGACGTGTTTTAAGTGGTCCGGTTCCGCCCAGGGAGCTTTTGATCTTCTAAAAGAACGTTTTACGTCCGCTCCTATCCTCGTTACTCCTGACGTCACTAGACAATTTATTGTCGAGGTTGACGCTTCAGAGGTAGGCGTGGGAGCCATTCTATCCCAGCGCTTCCAGTCTGACGATAAGGTTCATCCTTGCGCTTATTTTTCTCATCGCCTGTCGCCATCTGAGCGCAACTATGATGTGGGTAACCGTGAACTGCTCGCCATCCGCTTAGCCCTAGGCGAATGGCGACAGTGGTTGAGGGGGCGACCGTTCCTTTTGTCGTTTGGACAGACCATAAGAACCTTGAGTACATCCGTTCTGCCAAACGACTTAATGCCCGTCAAGCTCGTTGGGCGTTGTTTTTCGCTCGTTTCGAGTTTGTGATTTCTTACCGTCCGGGTAGCAAGAACACCAAGCCTGATGCCTTATCCCGTCTGTTTAGTTCTTCTGTGGCTTCTACTGATCTCGAGGGGATTCTTCCTTATGGGCGTGTTGTCGGGTTGACAGTCTGGGGAATTGAAAGACAGGTTAAGCAAGCACTCACGCACACTGCGTCGCCGCGCGCTTGTCCTAGTAACCTCCTTTTCGTTCCTGTTTCCACTCGTCTGGCTGTTCTTCAGTGGGCTCACTCTGCCAAGTTAGCTGGTCATCCCGGTGTTCGAGGCACTCTTGCGTCTATTCGCCAGCGCTTTTGGTGGCCGACTCAGGAGCGTGACACGCCGTTTCGTGGCTGCGTGTTCAGACTGCGCGCAGAAGAAGTCTGGTAATTTTTTTTTCTGCTTCTGCTCCTGGTCTTGCTGGGTCTCAGTCTGTTCCCTGCCATCGCATCTCTCCTGTTCTTGTCCCTGCCCTTGCTGTGTCTCAGTCTGTCCCTAGTTCTCATTTTTTTTTAGAGTAGTACCCTAGTTTCCCTTTTTATCGTTTTTCGTTACGGTCCTGAGGAGAGGAGTTGGGTTCTTTCTCGGGACGTGCTGGACCGTTTGATCTATGATTTCCTCCGTTGCTGCCAGTGTTCCTCCTCGAGAGCGCCAGGAGGCGCCGGTGAGTGGGGGTACTGTCATGTTTGTCATTTATTATCATGTCTTGTCCCTGTGCTCCCCATGCTATTCGTTTCCCTCTGCTGGTCTTATTTGGTTCTTTCCCTCCTATCCCTCTCTCTCCCCCTCCCTCTCTCACTCTCTCGCTCTCTCTCTCTCTCTGTCGTTCCGTTCCTGCTCCCAGCTGTTCCTATTCCCCTAATCATCATTTAGTCTTCCCACACCTGTTCCCGATCCTTTCCCCTGATTAGATTCCCTATTTATTCCTTTGTAATCCGTTCCTGTTCCGTCGGTTCCTTGCATTGTATTCACCATGCTGTGATTGCGTTTCGCCCTGTCCTGTCGTGTTTTTTGCCGTGATTGTGTATCACCCTGTCCTGTCGTGTTTTGTGCCTTCATCAGACGCTGCGTGTGAGCAGGTGTCTCAGTCGACTACGGCCTGCGCCTACCCGAAGCGACCTGCAGTCTGTGGCCGCTTCTCCAGTTGTTTTCCCCTCTACAAATCTAGAGGATTTCAGTTATTCCGTTTTGAGCATTAATAAACTCTGTTTCTGTTAAGTCGCGTTTGGGTCCTCTTTCACCAGCATGACATGATCTTATCTTTATGTGTATTTTATCCAAGCAATTGGAAAAAGTGTTAGAGTTTTGACAAATTTGCATTTTGATCATTGGTTGTAAGTTTTGTGTCTAGAGTTGTGAAAAATGACACCAAGGTCCCGAAATTAGTGCCAAAGTGATTGTAAAAAACTGTAATTCCACTGACAAATACAGCAAATAGTCATTGACTAGTTCTCTGACGAGATCGCTTGAAATTCCTCTCAAATGGAACAGTTTATTTTCACAATGGTGCACTTTCACCAAAGAAACACACAACAAATGATAAAAACCCCACCATGAATTGATTTTCTAGCTGAGTTGGTATATTCACATTGACCAATCTGTTCATCAGATCACGTTCAGAGACATTGTTTCTAATAAAATCAAAGCATATGTGTAGGAATGACGTCCTGTAATCTGCAGATGTCTGCAGGACACATCAGCGTCCATGTTGCTTGTAAACACATGAAAGCAGTGGGTTCAGACTAAGCACATATCAGATTGACACAACAGCATTGGAAATATCATTTGATTTAGAGCATCGACTGCATCGGCAGTTAGAGAGTCAAGCAGCAGCTTGACAATGTATTGCCTTATCTTCCCCCGGTACTTCCTGTAGCAGACAGAGAACAGCCCAGTATACAGTAACGTGAGGCTACGGGGGAAGGAGAAAGTCATTGGGCGTAGCTTAAGTATCCAGGGAGCAAATTAAAATGCAACAATCATCATTGGAAAGCGTGTGAGTCATTACCTGAGTAATGACTAGGAGGTCAGGACCAGTAGAAAGATCAACTCACACACATTGAGATCTTCCACTGGATGTCATAAGGTGTATGCACCAATTTGTAAGTCGCTCTGGATAAGAGCGTCTGCTAAATGACTTAAATGTAAATGTAAATGTAAATGTTTTCTCTCTCTCTCTCTGTCAACCTGTGTTCCAGTCCTGTGTTCATTCATTCCCTAGATGGGCCCTGGTCAACAATAGAACACTAGGGCATAGGTTGCCCTTTGAGACCGGCTCTATATGTGTTCTAGAGTCATTTTCACATTGCACAAGGATCTTTCACTGATTGTTAGGAGTCATTACTTTCACTGGGTGAGATCTGTCACCCTTATCTAATTAAAAATCATTTTGCCTTAATGATTTCTTTAAGCTAATGTGCTTTTGCATATTGATATCACAACACTGAGACATTGTGTAGGGGATATATACTGTATATTCATAAATTCTCTGCATGGGGGATGCTTTTCTCAATGATTATATTCATATATTCAAATGTTACTTTTTTCTCCACAATGCATTGGGGTTGCCAGATTGGTTCTTATTTTGTGGCCATCCACAGGTTTGCTCATATGTTTTACACATTGCTCACTGAAGACATTCATTTCAAAAGACAATGTAGTGATTGAAAACCACTGTGGTGTTCTTCCAGGTCAGTACTAAATGAGCTGGACACAGTGTGAACACAGAGAGGCTGTAGGTGGAGCAGAGCTGGACACAGTGGGAACACAGAGAGGCTGTAGGTGGAGCAGAGAGCTGGACACAGTGTGAACACAGAGAGGCTGTAGGTGGAGCAGAGAGCTGGACACAGTGGGAACACAGAGAGGCTGTAGGTGGAGCAGAGAGCTGGACACAGTGTGAACACAGAAAGGCTGTAGGTGGAGCAGAGAGCTGGACACAGTGTGAACACAGAGAGGCTGTAGGTGGAGCAGAGAGCTGGACACAGTGTGAACACAGAAAGGCTGTAGGTGGAGCAGAGAGCTGGACACAGTGTGAACACAGAGAGGCTGTAGGTGGAGCAGAGAGCTGGACACAGTGTGAACACAGAGAGGCTGTAGGTGGAGCAGAGAGCTGGACACAGTGGGAACACAGAGAGGCTGTAGGTGGAGCGGAGAGCTGGACACAGTGTGAACACAGAGAGGCTGTAGGTGGAGCAGAGAGCTGGACACAGTGGGAACACAGAGAGGCTGTAGGTGGAGCAGAGAGCTGGACACAGTGGGAACACAGAGAGGCTGTAGGCGGAGCAGAGAGCTGGACACAGTGTGAACTCAGAGAGGCTGTAGGTGGAGCAGAGAGCTGGACACAGTGTGAACACAGAGAGGCTGTAGGTGGATCAGAGAGCTGGACACAGTGTGAACACAGAGAGGCTGTAGGCGGAGCAGAGAGCTGGACACAGTGTGAACACAGAGAGGCTGTAGGTGGAGCAGAGAGCTGGACACAGTGGGAACTCAGAGAGGCTGTAGGTGGAGCAGAGCTGGACACAGTGTGAACACAGAGAGGCTGTAGGTGGAGCAGAGAGCTGGACACAGTGTGAACACAGAAAGGCTGTAGGTGGAGCAGAGAGCTGGACACAGTGTGAACACAGAGAGGCTGTAGGTGGAGCAGAGAGCTGGACACAGTGTGAACACAGAGAGGCTGTAGGTGGAGCAGAGAGCTGGACACAGTGGGAACACAGAGAGGCTGTAGGTGGAGCGGAGAGCTGGACACAGTGTGAACACAGAGAGGCTGTAGGTGGAGCAGAGAGCTGGACACAGTGGGAACACAGAGAGGCTGTAGGTGGAGCAGAGAGCTGGACACAGTGGGAACACAGAGAGGCTGTAGGCGGAGCAGAGAGCTGGACACAGTGTGAACTCAGAGAGGCTGTAGGTGGAGCAGAGAGCTGGACACAGTGTGAACACAGAGAGGCTGTAGGTGGATCAGAGAGCTGGACACAGTGTGAACACAGAGAGGCTGTAGGCGGAGCAGAGAGCTGGACACAGTGTGAACACAGAGGCTGTAGGTGGAGCAGAGAGCTGGACACAGTGGGAACTCAGAGAGGCTGTAGGTGGAGCAGAGAGCTGGACACAGTGTGAACACAGAGAGGCTGTAGGGTGGAGCAGAGAGCTTGACACAGAGGCTGTGTGGAGCAGAACACAGAGAGGCTGTAGGTGGAGCAGAGAGCTGGACACAGGTGGGAACACAGAGAGGCTGTAGGTAGACAGAGCTGGACACAGTGTGAACACAGAGAGGCTGTAGGTGGAGCAGAGAGCTGGACACAGTGGGAACACAGAGAGGCTGTAGGTGGAGCAGAGAGCTGGACACAGTGTGAACACAGAAAGGCTGTAGGTGGAGCAGAGAGCTGGACACAGTGTGAACACAGAGAGGCTGTAGGTGGAGCAGAGAGCTGGACACAGTGTGAACACAGAGAGGCTGTAGGTGGAGCAGAGAGCTGGACACAGTGGGAACACAGAGAGGCTGTAGGTGGAGCGGAGAGCTGCTGGACACAGGAGAGTGTGAACACAGAGGCTGTAGGTGGAGCAGAGAGCTGGACACAGTGGGAACACAGAGGCTGTAGGTGGAGCAGAGAGCTGGACACAGTGGGAACACAGAGAGGCTGTAGGCGGAGCAGAGAGCTGGACACAGTGTGAACTCAGAGAGGCTGTAGGTGGAGCAGAGAGCTGGACACAGTGTGAACACAGAGAGGCTGTAGGTGGATCAGAGAGCTGGACACAGTGTGAACACAGAGAGGCTGTAGGTGGGCGGAGCAGAACTCAGAGAGGCTGTAGGTGGAGCAGAGAGCTGGACACAGTGTGAACAGCAGAGAGGCTGTAGGTGGAGCAGAGAGCTGGACACAGTGGGGAACACAGAGAGGCTGTAGGTGGAGCAGAGCTGGACACAGTGTGGACAGAGAGGCTGTAGGTGGAGCAGAGAGCTGGACACAGTGTGAACACAGAGAGGCTGTAGGTGGAGCAGAGAGCTGGACACAGTGTGAAC
>NW_025755075.1:0-8237 GCF_021184085.1 Oncorhynchus gorbuscha
GAGGGTTATGGCCCGGAGGAGAAGTGCTGGGTCCCCGCTAGAGACATCCTGGACCCAGCCCTCATGCCGACTTCCACCTCCGGCACCCTGGTCAACCAGGTAGGTTAGTATTGTGGAGTAACTACAATATCGTTGATCAAGCCTCATTATTCTCCTATCTTAGCCAATAAACTCTGTAACTGTTTTAAAGTCCCCATTTGCATCATGGTGACATCCTTGAGCTGCTTCCTTCCTGTCCAGCAACTGAGATAGCAAGGACATCTGTAGCTTTGTAGTGACTGGGTGTATTGATACACCATCCAAAGTGTAATTAATAACTTCACCATGCACCATTACCCATCTACCAATAAGATTCCCCTTCTTTGCGAGGCATTTGAAAACCTCCCTGGTGTTTGTGGTTGAATCTGTGTTTGAAATTCACTGCTCGACTGAGGGAACTTGCAGATAATTGTATGTGTGGGGTACAGAGATGAGATGGTCATTCAAAAATAATATTAACATTATTGTTGCTCACAGAGTGAGTCCATGCAACTTATTATGTGACTTGGTCATGACATTTTTACTCCTGAACTAATTTAGGCTTGCCATAACAAACTGGGTTAATAATTAATCACTCAAGATATTATAGATTTTCATTTTATATATGTTTTATACACATTTTGAAAAAGATAATTCCACTTTGACATTATGCAGAATTGTGTGTAAGCGAGTGACAGAAATGTCTAAATGTAATCCATTTTAAATTCAAGCTGTAACACAACCCAAAAATGTTTTTAAGTCAAGAGGTGTGAATACTTTTGGAAGACACTGTATACTACTCTACCCATAGTCTTTCGGTTTCTCTATGAGGTTTTGAGCAAAGCTTTCTGTTTCTCTATGAGGTTTGTGGGTAAAGCCTTTCTGATTCTTTATGAGTGACATACAGAATATCAGCCTCTTTGGGCTCTTGTCTGCATTGCAATTCTTGGTTCCACCTTAACCCACTGTCACCAGTAAAGCCACTGTTTGACCTAACCCATCTGAGCTGCTGGAGGACGCAGACCTTTAGGGGCTAAAGCTGGTGGTTATTCAGGACACACTCATACTACCTCTCCCATAGACTTGATACTTTCTGTTTCTCTATGAGTGTTTTGGGAAATTGGCTAATCATTTTGCCAGTAAATGGGCATATCATTTTGTCAGCACAGTAGTTTTCCTATAAAGACTAAACATTTAATTCAGGACAATATGTTGTGGAATATATTTTCAGTAAACTGGTGTTGCTCAGATTATTTTTGGTTCTCCAGTGACGTTCAATGACGTTTGACTATATTAGCACTCTAATTTGTAAACAATCTTGATAAGTGACCAGTTCTATTTGCATCCATACATTGGAAGCATCCAGCAAGGTTTTGTCGGTGTCATGAATAAGAAGGAATTTTCAAATAATGTTTTCCTGAACAAAATGATCAGCAGTCAAGACATTTGCATTTGAGGTGATTGCGATTATTATTATTTTAACCTTGATTTGCCTGTCACATCCTGATCTGTTTCAACTGTCTTTGTGATTGTCTCCACCCCCTCCATGTGTCGCCCATCTTTCCCCATTATCCCCTGTGTATTTATACCTGTGTTCTCTGTTGGTCTGTTGCCAGTTCGTCTTGTTTGTCAAGTCAACCATTGTTTTTGTTTCTCAGCTCCTGCTTTTTCCGGTCTCTCTTTTTCTCGCCCTCCTGGTTTTGACCCTTGCCTGTCCTGACCCTGAAGCTGTCTGCCAACCTATAACTTTTCCCCGTTATAGACCTCTGCCTACCCTGAGCTTGCATGCCGTCCTGTTTAGTTGTCCCCCCTCTGGTTTACTGACCCCCGCCTGCTTTGACCTGTCTATTGCCTGCCCCCGTTGGATTATTAAACCATTGTGAATTCGACGTTGTCTTCATCTGGGTCTTACCTTCATACCCGATAGTACGAACTGGCGATGACTGACCCAGCAGACCCGGGTCAGCTGCACAATGCCATCTCTTCCCAAGAAGCCTCCATTTGTAGGCAGGAGGAATTGTTTCGTGGTCTTTTGGAGGGCGTCCAAATGTTGGCTGAGCGCCATGACCGGGCATTGGACATGCTGCTGGAGCATTTCTGCGGGTTGTCTGGGGGGCAGTCTGCCGCGGTGGTAACCCCACCTCCCCTCAGTAACTCGGCGGTTAGCAGTGCCGTCCCACCGGCCACTCCACCTTCCCGGGAGCCCCGTTTACCTCCCCCAGAACGCTTAAATGGAGAGCCGAGCACCTGTCAGGCATTTTTAGCTCAGTGTGCCCTCATTTTCGAGCTCAGCCCTCCTCCTTCCCCTCGGATCGTTCCAAGATAGAAAGCCTACCTATTCACGTTAATGTCTGCGAGGGCTCTCAACTGGGCTACCGCCGAATGGGAACAACAGCCGGCCATGTGCGTGAATCTGGAAGGGTTCGTGGGAGAGGTGATGAAGTTTTTGATGCCTCGTGCTCCGGGAGAGAAGCTGCCTGGAAGGTAATCACGCTCCGGCAGGACGCCTGCAGAGTGGCCCGACTATGCGGTGGATTTCCTCATGTTGGCAGTGGAGAGTTCGTGGCACCACGAAGCACTGTTCGACGAGTTCATGCAAGGTGTTTCGAAGGAGGTTAAGGACGAGGTTGTTGCTTGGGAGTTACCCACAGATCTTGAGTCCCTCATTGCTTTCACCTTCCGCATCGATGGGCGATTGCGGGAACGACGGATGGAAAGGAAATTCAATTTCGCTCGCACCTCCAGGGATTCCACCTCGCCGCCAAGTCATACTGGAAATCCCCGGCGGTCCCCTTGCCAAGAGCACCCGAGGTTTCCAGACCTTCCTCGAGAGTCACCGAAGACAGCCGCGGCACTGTGTCCCGAGCCTATGCAACTAGGCAGAGCTGAGCTGTTGCCAGCGGAACGACTATACATGATCAACACAGGGAGCTGTCAGTTTTGCGGTACTTTTAGACATTTTAAGTCCTCTTGCCCGGTAAAGGAACAGGCTCCCCGTTAGGAACGGATACACTGGTCGGCTGAATGACACAGAGAACTCCACCATTCCCTTTCTGGGCTACATCATCTCTGCTGGGAGTGTCCAGATGGATCCTGAGAAGGTGAGAGCGGTTGTGGATTGGCCTCAGCCTACACCCAGGGTGCAGCTGCAACGCTTCCTGGGGTCCGCCAACTTTTATCGCCGCTTTATCCGGGGTTACAGCACCCTGACCTCCCACCTGTCTGCACTCACCTCTACCTAAGGTTCCGTTCACATGGTCCTCTGCCGCTGACCGGGCGTTCAGGGACCTTAACCTCACTAGGTAGGGGCACTATTTTCACCTCCAGATGAAAAGCGTGCCCAAAGTAAACTGCCTGTTTCTCAGGCCCAGATGTTAGAGATATGCGATTTGGATAGAAAACACTCTAAATTTGACAAAACTGTTAGAATAATGTCTGAGTATAACAGAACTGATATGGAGGCAAAAACCTGAGAAAATATATCCAGGAAGTGGATTTTTTATTTTTCCATTGACTTCCTATACAGATTCCATTGACTTAGGACTCAAATTGCACTTCCTATGGCTTCCACTAGATGTCAACAGTCTTTAGAAATGGTTTCATGCTTGTATTCTGAAAAATGAGGGAGTAAAACCACTTTGAATGAGTGGACCATTCAGTGTCCCAGAGATTTTTGATAAAAAGAGTGACTTTATCGAACAAAACAAACATTTATTGAGTAAAGGGGTCTTATGATTGCCACCATATAAAGATCAAAGGTAAGTGATTATTTTTTTGTAACTGTTTGTAATGATTTGTCTGCTGGGTGTTGTTCTCAGATAATCGCATGTTATGCTTTCACCCGTAAAGCCTTTTTGAAATCTGAGACCGTGGTTGGATTATCAAGTTAAGCTTTAAACCGATGTATAACACTTGTATGTTTTATGAATTTTATGAGTATTTCTTTTGAATTTGGCGCTCTGCAATTTCACTGGATGTTGGCCCGGTGCGAAGGAAGCGTCCCACACCCCCTAGAGAGGTTAAACACCGCTTCACCACTGCTCTTATAGTGGTTAATCTTGACCCGTTCCGTCAGTTTGGCGTGGAGGCCAATGCTTCGGATGTCGGATTGGTGGCTGTTCTGTCCCAACGTCCGGAACATCCGTTCATTGTGTGGACCGACCACAAGTATCTCCGCACCACCAAGCGCCTGAACTCCAGGCAAGTGAGAGGTGCCCTGCTGTTTTTCCGGTTCAAATTGTCCCTCTCCTACCGGCCGGGGTCTGTTACGCACGCCTCTATGAAGAGGGATTGCAACACCCTGCTACAACTCAACTCTCCGTGAAGTGAAGGAGTTATGGACTGTAGGTGCGAGTAAGTATGACAAAATGTGGAGAATTGTACCGTTTACAATGAATTTAGTCTGTCACACGGTAATTTTTGGGAAAAGGGTCTGGATGGAACCAAAGCAAAGAAAGTAAATATCAAAGCCCCCTCTCCTACCTTACCTGCCTACCCACTACTTACCTAACTTAACACCACCTAGTGCGCTAAATCCAAAATACAGGTGGTGGTCCGCCCCAGGTCTTATCTAGTGTGCCTAGGGGGGATCCTCCTGGATAAATCACATGTTTTTATACTTGTCCCACGGTCCTGGAGCGGACCCATTCCTCCAGGCTTGCCAGTCACTCGGGCTCTCGTCGGACCCTGGCCTTCATGCGACAATGCTTTTGGTGGCCTACTATGGTTCCAAATGTTGCCGAGTTTGTCATTGCCTTCACAAAGTCTGCGCCTTCTGATAGAAACAAGACTCCTCTGCAAGCTCTGGCTGGTCATTCAAACTACTGCCTGTCCTCACCAAGTTCTTGAAGTCCCATATAGCGTTTAGATTTTTGTCATGGGTCTCCCCGTTTGAGGGCAACACTGCCATCCTGACTGTGGTCGACCAGTTTTCCAAAGCCGCCCACTTCATTCCTCTCTCCAAACTACCCTTGGCCAAGGAGACGGCCCAGTTTATGGTACAGCACGCCTTCCGGATCCATCAAATCCGGTTGGACATGGTGTCCGACCGGGGTCTGCTGTTCTCGTCCCAGTTCTGGAAGGCATTCTGTACTCTCATTGGTTCGTTGGACAGCCTGTCCTCCGGATTCTACCCCCAGTCCAACTGTCTAGTCGGAGCGAGCAAACCGGGACTTAGAGATGACTCTTCGCTGCCTAGTCTCCGCCAACCGTACCACCTGGAGTCAGCAACTGGTATGGGTTGAGTATGCTCGCAACACCCTTCTTCTGCCATGGGTCTCTTACACTTTGAGTGTTCCTTGGGATATCAGCCTCCACTCTTCCCCAAGCAAGAGGAAGTCAGCATTCCCTCGTCGCAGATGTTCATCCACCACTGTTGCCGTACCTGGAAGAGAGCCCGGGCCGCTCTGTTGAAGATCACTTCCAGGCATAGGCAACAAGTGTATCGCCACCGAACCCCTGCTCCACGCTATCGACTCGGGCAGAGGGTATGGCTCTCCACCCAGGACCTGCCCCTCCGTTTGGAGTCGCGCACACTTTCCCCCATGTCATCGGCCCGTTCCCCATCTCTGGAGCCATTAGCTCTTCTGCTGTTTGTCTTTTGTTACCCAGTACCTTCCATATTCACCCTACTTTCCATGTGTCTAGGAAAAGCCTGTGTCTCACAGCCCTTTGTCTTCTGTTTCCAGGCCCACACCTCCTCCCCGTGTCATCGATGGCCATCCAGCTTACACAGTGAGACTGCTCCTGAGTGTTTTACCATGGGGAAGGGGTTTCCAATACGTCATATCAAATCAAATCCAAATCAAATCAAATCAAATGTATTTTTATAGCCCTTCGTACATCAGCTGATATCTCAAAGTGCTGTAGAGAAACCCAACCTAAAACCCCAAACAGCAAGCAATGCAGGTGTAGAAGCACGGTGGCTAGGAAAAACTCCCTAGAAAGGCCAAAACCTAGGAAGAAACCTAGAGAGGAACCAGGCTATGTGGGGTGGCCAGTCCTCTTCTGGCTGTGCCGGGTGGAGATTATAACAGAACATGGCCAAGATGTTCAAATGTTCATAAATGACCAGCATGGTCGAATAATAACAAGGCAGAACAGTTGAAACTGGAGCAGCAGCACAGTCAGGTGGACTGGGGACAGCAAGGAGTCATCATGTCAGGTCGTCCTGGGGCACGGTCCTTGGGCTCAGGTCCTCCGAGAGAGAGAAAGAAAGAGAGAATTAGAGAGAGCATATGTGGGGTGGCCAGTCCTCTTCTGGCTGTGCCGGGTGGAGATTATAACAGAACATGGCCAAGATGTTCAAATGTTCATAAATGACCAGCATGGTCAAATAATAGTAAGGCAGAACAGTTGAAACTGGAGCAGCAGCATGGCCAGGTGGACTGGGGACAGCAAGGAGTCATCATGTCAGGTCGTCCTGGGGCATGGTCCTAGGGCTCAGGTCAGTTGAAACTGGAGCAGCAGCATGGCCAGGTGGACTGGGGACAGCAAGGAGTCATCATGTCAGGTCGTCCTGGGGCATGGTCCTAGGCTCAGAGTCCTCCGAGAGAGAGAAAGAGAATGAGAGAATTAGAGAACGACACTTAGATTCACAGACCAGGGACAGAGAATCATCAGAGATAACAAACTGACCCTAGCCCCCGACACAAACTACTGCATAAATACTGGAGGCTGTTATTGCTTGGGGTTTTAGGCTGGGTCAAATAGCACTTGAGATACATTAGTTGATGTACGAAGGGTTATATAAATACAATTTGATTGATTGATTGATTGACTGAAGAGATGGTCTTCAGCAAAGACGGAAGGTCTGCCTGCGTATCTCACATGGGTCGGCAGACCGTTCCATAAAAATGGAGCTCTATAGGAGAAAGCCCTGCCTCCAGCTGTTTGCTTAGGAAATTCTAGGGACAATTAGAGGCCTGCGTCTTGTGACCGTAGCGTACGTGTAGGTATGTACGGCAGGACCAAATCAGAGAGATGGGTAGGAGCAAGCCCATGTAATGCTTTGTAGGTTAGCAGTAAAAACTTGAAATTAGCCCTTTGCCTTAACAGGAAGCCAGTGTAGGGAGGCTAGCACTGGAGTAATATGATCACATTTTTTGGTTCTAGTCAGGATTCTAGCAGCCCGTATTTAGCACTAACTGAAGTTTATTTAGTGCTTTATCCGTAGCGGAATGAGTAGAACATTTGTAGTCTAACCTAGAAGTGACAAAAGCATGGATTAATTTTTCTGCATCATTTTTGGACAGAAAGTTTCTGATTTTTGCAATATTACGTAGATGGAAAAAAAAAGCTGTCCTCAAAATGGTCTTGATATGTTCTTCAAAGAGAGATCAGGTCCAGAGTAACGCAGAGGTCCTTCACAGTTTTATTTGAGACGACTGTACAACCATTAAGATTAATTGTCAGATTCAACAGAAGATCTCTTTGTTTCTTGGGACCTAGAACAAGCATCTCTGTTTTGTCCGGAGTTTTAATTTAGAAAGTTTGCGGCCATCCACTTCCTTATGTCTGAAACACATGTTTCTAGCGAGGGCAATTTTGGGGCTTCACCATGTTTCATTGAAATGTACAGCTGTGTGTCATCATTAGCAGTGAAAGTTAACATTATGTTTTCGAATAACATCCCCAAGAGGTAAAATATATAGAAAACAATAGTGGTCCTAAAACGGAAATTTACAGTTGATTTGTCAGAGGACAAACCATTCACAGAGGACAAACTGATATCTTTCTGACAGATAAGATCTAAACCAGGCCAGAACATGTCCGTGCAGACCAATTTGGGTTTCCAATCTCTCCAAAAGAATGTGGTGATCGGCGGTATCAAAAGCAGCACTAAGGTCTAGGAGCAAAGGACAGATGCAGAGCTCTCAACCCGATGCCATTAAAATGTCATTTACCACCTTCACAAGTGCTGCCTCCTCAGTGCTATGATGGGGTCTAAACCAGAATAAGATATTTGGTATACATTGTTTGTCTTCAGGAAGGCAGTGAGTTGCTGCGCAACAGCCTTCTCTAAAAGTTTTGAGAGGAATGGAAGATTCGATATAGGCCGATAATTTTTTATATTTTCTGGGTCAAGGTTTGGCTTTTTCAAGAGAGGCTTTATTACTGCCACTTTTAGTGAGTTTGGTACACATCCAGTGGATAGAGAACCGTTTATTATGTTCAACATAGGGGGCCAAGCACAGGAAGCAGCTCTACCTGGTTGACTG
>NW_025755076.1:0-8237 GCF_021184085.1 Oncorhynchus gorbuscha
GCTTTATACATGGGGTACGGTACAGAGTCAATGTGGAGGCTATATACAGGGGTACCGGTACAGAGTCAATGTGGAGGCTATATACAGGGGGTACTGGTACAGAGTCAATGTGGAGGCTATATACAGGGGGTACCGGTACAGAGTCAATGTGGAGGCTATATACAGGGGGTACCGGTACAGAGTCAATATGGAGGCTATATACAGGAGGTACCAGTACAGAGTCAATGTGGAGGTTATATACAGGGGGTACCACAGAGTCAATGTGGAGGATATATACAGGGGTACCAGTACAGAGTCAATGTGGAGACTATATACAGGGGTACCGGTACAGAGTCAATGTGGAGGCTATATACAGGGGTACCGGTACAGAGTCAATGTGGAGGCTATATACAGGGGTACCGGTACAGAGTCAATGTGGAGGCTATATACAGGGGGTACCGGTACAGAGTCAATGTGGAGGCTTTATACATGGGGTACCGGTACAGAGTCAATGTGGAGGCTATATACAGGGGTACCGGTACAGAGTCAATGTGGAGGCTATATACAGGGGGTACCGGTACAGAGTCAATGTGGAGGCTATATACAGGGGTACCGGTACAGAGTCAATGTGGAGGCTATATACAGGGGTACCGGTACAGAGTCAATGTGGAGGCTTTGAGCACATGGGGGTACCCGGTACAGAGTCAATGCATGGAGAGCTATATACAGGGGGGTACGCGGTACAGAGTCAGATAGTGGAGGCTATATACAGGGTGGTACCGGTACAGAGTCAATGTGGAGGCTATATACAGGGTGTTACTGGTACAGAGTCACGTGGAGGTTATATACAGGGAGGTACCGGTACAGAGTCAGTGTGGAGGCTATATACAGGGGGCACCGGTACAGAGTCAATGTGGGAGGCTATATACAGGGTGGTACGGTACAGAGTCAATGTGGAGGCGATGTGCAGGGGCACCGGTACAGAGTCAATGTGGAGGCTATATACAGGGGGTACCGTGGCAGAGTCAATGTGGAGGCTATATACAGGGTGTGTACCGGTACAGAGAGTCAATATTGGAGGCTATATACAGGGTGTGCCTGTACAGAGTCAATGTGGAGGCTATATACAGGGGGTACCGGTACAGAGTCAATGTGAAGGCTATATACAGAGGGTACCAGTACAGAGTCAATGTGGAGGCTATATGTATGTAAACTTCTGACCCACTGGAATTGTGATACATTGAATTATAAGTGAAATAATCTGTCTGTAAACAATTGTTGGAAAAATTACTTTAAAAAGTAGATAAAAGTAGATGTCCTAACAGACTTGCCAAAACTATAGTTTGTTAACAAGAAACTTGTGGAGGGGTGGAAAAACGAGTTTTATTGACTCCAACCTAAATGTATGTAAACTTCCGACTTCAACTGTATGTGAATTGTGAATAATGAAAAGCTCTCTCACCATTTAATGGTCAAACTACCTGAACTGTTTGTTTATTTAATGGTCAAACTACCTGAACTGTTTGTTTATTTAATGGTCAAACTACCTGAACTGTTTGTTTATTTAATGGTCAAACTACCTGAACTGTTTGTTTATTTAATGGTCAAACTACCTGAACTGTTTGTTTATTTAATGGTCAAACTACCTGAACTGTTTGTTTATTTAATGGTCAAACTACCTGAACTGTTTGTTTATTTAATGGTCAAACTACCTGAACTGTTTGTTTATTTAATGGTCAAACTACCTGAACTGTTTGTTTATTTAATGGTCAAACTACCTGAACTGTTTGTTTATTTATTTATTTATAGTGTTTATAACACTATATATACACACTATATAACACTATATATACACACTATATATACACACTATATATACACACTATATAACACTATATATACACACTATATATACACACTATATATACACACTATATATACACACTATATAACACTATATATACACACTATATATACACACTATATATACACACTATATAACACTATATATACACACTATATATACACACTCACTACACTATATATACACACTATATATACACACTCACTACACTATATATACACACTATATATACACACTATATATACACACTATATATACACACTATATATACACACTATATATACACACTCACTACACTATATATACACACTATATAACACTATATATACACACTATATATACACACTCACTACACTATATATACACACTATATATACACACTATATAACACTATATATACACACTCACCACACTATATATACACACTATATAACACTATATATACACACTCACTACACTATATATACACACTATATATACACACTATATAACACTATATATACACACTCACTACACTATATATACACACTATATAACACTATATATACACACTATATATACACACTCACTACACTATATATACACACTATATAACACTATATATACACACTATATATACACACTCACTACACTATATATACACACTATATAACACTATATATACACACTATATATACACACTCACTACACTATATATACACACTATATATAGATCTGGTACTGGTACTTCCTGTATATAGCTCCACATTGATCTGGTACTGGTACTTCCTGTATATAGCTCAACATTGATCTGGTACTTCCTGTATATAGCTCTACATTAATCTGGTACTTCCTGTATATAGCTCCACATTAATCTGGTACTTCCTGTATATAGCTTTACATTAATCTGGTACTTCCTGTATATAGCTCTACATTGACTTCCCGTACCGCAAATACCCCTGTATATAGCCTCCACATTACTGTACTGGGTACTTCCTGTATATAGCTCTACATTGACTGTACCGGGTACCTCCTGTATATAGCTTCCACATAATTGCACTTCTGTACCCCTCGTATATAGCTCTACATTGACTCTGTACCATAATTCGTATATAGTTTCCACATTGACTTCTGTACCAGTACCTGTATATAGCCTCCACATTGACTCTGTACTGGTACCCTGTAGCCTCCACATTGACTCTAAAAATGGGTACCCTGTATATAGCTCCACATTGACTCTGTACCGTAAATTACCCTGTATATAGCCTCCACATTGACTCTGTACTGGTAATACCCGTATATAGCCTCCACATTGACTCTGTACCGTATAATACCCTGTATATAGCCTCCACATTGACTCTGTACCGTTACCCTCGTATATAGCTCCACATTGACTCTGTACCGTACTTCCACTTATATAGCTCTCCACATTGATTCTGTACCTACCCTGTATATAGCTCTACATTGACTTCTGTACCGTAAACCCTGTATATAGCTCCACATTGACTCTGTACTACCCTGTATATAGTCTTCCGTATATAGCCTCCACATTGAGCTCTGTACTGTACTTCTGTATATAGCTCTCCACATTGACTCTGTACCGTAATACCCTGTATATATACTCCACATTGACTTCCTGTACCGTATCCCTGCATATAGCTCTTACACACTCTGTACTGGTACTTCTGTATATAGCTCTCTACATTGGACTGTACTCCCTGTATATAGCTCTACATATCTCCACATTGACTCTGTACCGTAATACCCTGTATATAGCTCCACATTGACTCTGTAACAGCCTCTGTATATAGCTCTACATTGACTCTGTACCGTACTACCCTGTATATAGCTCTACATTGACTCTGTAAAACCGTAATACCCCTGTATATAGCTCACATTGACTCTGTACTGGTTTCTGTATATAGCTCTACATTGTACCGGTACTTCTGTGTATAGCTCTACATTAACCTCTGTAACGAACACCCTGTATATAGCCTTCACGCTACCGTAACGTAACACCCTGTATATAGTTCTGCCATTGACTCTGTAATGTAACACTGTATATAGTTCTACATTAATTCTAGCTCGGTACCCTGCATATAGCCTACATTGACTCTGTACCGGTACCCTGTATATAGCCTCTCCGTGATTGACTGTACTGTACTTCTCGTATATAGCTCTACATTAATATTGATCTGGTACAGGCACTTCATGTGTTCATTATTTTGTACTTAATGTTATTCCTCTTGTACTAGTAAAGCACAAGAGGCTAGTTACTATTTTAATTGTTATTATTATTTTCAAACTCTGCATCGTTGGGAAAGATTCCTAAGCAATAATGTCACTGTAAAGTCTACACCAGTTGTATTGTGATGAATACAATTTGATTTGACTTGTTTTTTTTAAACTTTATTGATAGGCTAATTGGCTAATGGATAAAAGAACACACCTATGTGATGCTACAAAACCAGCTGTTATTATAGGGGAGAGTAAGCTATGCTTGGTTTTTCGTCAAATTAAACTAAATGGGAGGGAAACCAATTTCATTTATGTTTCTAAATAGAAGATTCACCGGCACAAAATTCCAGAGCGACAGTCTTTATCTTGGCCAGGTCGCAATTGTAAATGAGAACTTGTTCTCAACTAGCCTCCCTGGTTAAATAAAGGTAGAAATAAATAAATAAAAACATGACAAAATGCAAGACTTGTGCCTCCTTAACACCAGCCGAATATAGAGCCCTGAGACTCTTTAAAAAATTATTGACACTCTCTTCATCGATCGAGAGAGAGAGAGACAGATGTGAGAGAGAGGAGATAAAGAAGAAAGACAGAGAGCGAGAGAAAGAGAGAGAGAGAGAGAAAGAGAGAAAGAGGTGAGAGCGAGAGAAAGAGAGAGAAAGAGAGAGAGAGAGAGATAAAGAGAGAGAGAGAAAGAGAGAGAGATAAAGAGAGAGAGAGAGAGATAAAGAGAGAGAGAGATAAAGAGAGAGAGAGATAAAGAGAGAGAGAGAGAGAGATAAAAAGAGAGAGAGAGAGAGAGAGAGAGAGAGAGAGAGAGAGAGAGAGAGAGAGAGAGAGAGAGAGAGGGATAAAGAGGGAGAGATAGAGAGAGAGATAAAGAGAGAGATAAAGAGAGAGAGAGAGAGAGATAAAGAGAGAGATAAAGAGAGAGAGAGAGAGAGAGAGAGAGAGAGAGAGAGAGAGAGAGAGAGAGAGAGAGAGAGAGAGAGAGAGAGAGAGAGAGAGAGAGAGAGAGAGAGAAAGAGAGCGAGAGAAAGAGAGACAGAGAGAGAGAGAAAGAGGTGAGAGATAGAAGAAAGACAGAGAGAGAGAGAAGAAAGACAGAGAGAGAGAGGGTGCGGGGGGGAGAGAGACAGACCTAGAGTTTGAGAGGCGTGTCCGTCCTTACTCAGACTGTCTCTGTGTGAAGACCTAGTGATGACATCATCCATCTCCTGCTCTGAAACCTGGCGGAACAAAACAGAGAGGAACGTTCAGGAAACACTCATTGAACCACATTCACCACCGGGCCCTAGTCTCACACTAGTGCTGATCAAGGATCCTGATTATGGACCAGACGGACCTGATTCTAGATCAGCACTACTCCTATGACACACGGTGTACCTTGTGCAACTGGTGTTTGGCACAATGTAACCACCAGATGGCAATGAAGTCAAGTCAAGGCCAGTCCAGTCAAGGCCAGTCCAGTCAAGTCAAGGCCAGTCCAGTCATGTCAAGGCCAGTCCAGTCAAGTCAAGGCCAGTCCAGTCAAGGCCAGGCCAGGCCAGGCCAGGCCAGGCCAGGCCAGGCCAGGCCAGGCCAGGCCAGGCCAGGCCAGTCAAGCCAAGGCCAGTCCAGTCAAGGCCAGTCAAGCCAAGGCCAGTCCAGTCAAGGCCAGTCAAGCCAAGGCCAGTCCAGTCAAGGCCAGTCCAGTCAAGGCCAGTCAAGCCAAGGCCAGTCCAGTCAAGGCCAGTCAAGCCAAGGCCAGTCCAGTCAAGGCCAGTCAAGCCAAGGCCAGTCCAGTCAAGGCCAGTCAAGCCAAGGCCAGTCCAGTCAAGGCCAGTCAAGCCAAGGCCAGTCCAGTCAAGGCCAGTCCAGTCAAGGCCAGTCAAGCCAAGGCCAGTCCAGTCAAGGCCAGTCAAGCCAAGGCCAGTCCAGTCAAGGCCAGTCAAGCTAAGGCCAGTCCAGTCAAGGCCAGTCAAGCCAAGGCCAGTCCAGTCAAGGCCAGTCAAGCTAAGGCCAGTCCAGTCAAGGCCAGTCCAGTCGGCAAGGCCAGTCAAGCCAAGCAGCCAGTCCAGTCAAGGCCAGTCAAGCCAAGGCCAGTCCAGTCAAGGCCAGTCAAGCCAAGGCCAGTCCAGTCAAGGCCAGTCCAGCCAAGGCCAGTCCAGTCAAGGCCAGTCCAGTCAAGGCCAGTCAAGCCAAGGCCAGTCCAGTCAAGGCCAGTCAAGCCAAGGCCAGTCCAGTCAAGGCCAGTCAAGCCAAGGCCAGTCCAGTCAAGGCCAGTCAAGCTAAGGCCAGTCCAGTCAAGGCCAGTCAAGCCAAGGCCAGTCCAGTCAAGGCCAGTCAAGCCAAGGCCAGTCCAGTCAAGGCCAGTCAAGCCAAGGCCAGTCCAGTCAAGGCCAGTCAAGCTAAGGCCAGTCCAGTCAAGGCCAGTCCAGTCAAGGCCAGTCAAGCCAAGGCCAGTCCAGTCAAGGCCAGTCAAGCCAAGGCCAGTCCAGTCAAGGCCAGTCAAGCTAAGGCCAGTCCAGTCAAGGCCAGTCAAGCCAAGGCCAGTCCAGTCAAGGCCAGTCCAGTCAAGGCCAGTCAAGCCAAGGCCAGTCCAGTCAAGGCCAGTCCAGTCAAGGCCAGTCCAGTCAAGGCCAGTCCAGTCAAGGCCAGTCCAGCCAAGGCCAGTCAAACCAAGGCCAGTCCAGTCAAGGCCAGGCCAGTCCAGTCAAGGCCAGTCCAGGCCAGTCCAGTCCAGTCAAGGCCAGTCCAGTCCAGTCCAGTCCAGTCCAGTCTAGTCAAGGACAGTCCAGGCCAGTCCAGTCAAGTCCAGGCCAGTCCAGGCCAGTCCAGTCAAGGCCAGGCCAGTCAAGGCCAGTCCAGTCAAGGCCAGTCAAGTCCAGTCCAGGCCAGTCCAGTCAAGTCCAGTCCAGGCCAGGCCAGTCCAGGCCAGTCCAGTCAAGGCCAGTCAAGGCCAGTCAAGCTAAGGCCAGTCCAGTCAAGGCCAGTCAAGGCCAGTCCAGGCCAGTCCAGTCAAGGCCAGTCAAGCTATGGCCAGTCAAGCCCAGTCCACCCCCGTCCAGGTCAGCCCAGTCCAGACGCTCAGAACAGACAAGTTGACAGAAACAACAACAGCGGACTAACAGAGGAATATCAACTGGAATCACCACAATATAATGTTCTGGATGATAAAGGCTCATTTAAATAGATAACCCAAAACGGATAGGTTTTAGAAGAGAAACTAAACTCTAACAACAGAACAACACTTCCATTTGTAATGTTAAGAAATAGAAAATGTATTTTGGATGTAGCTTGGTAGGAGCATAACTAACTAGCTCTAGTAGCTAACAGAAACCCTGCTCAGTGTTCACCGCCCAGCACCCAACTACAGTCCTTTAAAAAGTAATGACATCCATAAACACTCTTATCTTTCAATGAAATACACCCATTACATGTAACAAAAACAAACCACGATACTGCAGTAATTGCAGGGTTCTGACTCTGTAGCTAGGGAGCTCTCCGATACAGTTTGTATGACAAATGGCACCCTATTCCATACATAGTGCACTACTTTTGATAAGGGCCCGTGTCAAAATTAGTGCACTACATAGGGAATAGGGTCTAAATTAGTGCACTACATAGGGAATAGGGTCTAAATTAGTGCACTACATAGGGAATAGGGTCTAAATTAGTGCACTACATAGGGAATAGGGTCTAAATTAGTGCACTACATAGGGAATAGGGTCTAAATTAGTGCACTACATAGGGAATAGGGTCTAAATTAGTGCACTACATAGGGAATAGGGTCTAAATTAGTGCACTACATAGGGAATAGGGTCTAAATTAGTGCACTACATAGGGAATAGGGTCTAAATTAGTGCACTACATAGGGAATAGGGTCTAAATTAGTGCACTACATAGGGAATAGGGTGCCATTTGGGACATATTCCTGTGTTTTGCCTTCTTTTGATTGCAGCACTAAAATGCTTTTGAGTCTTCCTTTGCTTTCCCACTGACAGGCCAGTGCTGGAGGAGTCAACAGCCTGACAAACATTAGCATGCTGGAGGAGTCAACAGCCTGACAAACATTAACATGCTGGAGGAGTCAACAGCCTGACAAACATTAGCATGCTGGAGGAGTCAACAGCCTGACAAACATTAACATGCTGGAGGAGTCAACAGCCTGACAAACATTAGCATGCTGGAGGAG
>NW_025755077.1:0-8234 GCF_021184085.1 Oncorhynchus gorbuscha
ATCATCGCCTGTAGTTCTCAACCAACGAAGTCATTAAATTGACTCCCCTCGCGCTCTCAATATGCGGGGCTGTTAATAACCGCTTAATTATCTTTTGCTTGGAGCGCCTTTAAAAGCCCGCTTCGTTTCGCCTTCGCTCTCTCTCTCTACTCCTGCTAGTGCGTTCCCAGGCGGAGCAGCATCCAATTATACCAGCGAGAGGAAGAAGATAAACCACCCGGGGCCACGAGACTGGAACTTCACGTTAACGGCTCATATTCTGTCAGATTAAAACTGAACACTTTCAATGTCAGACAACAACAATCAATTAGTCCTAATCAGTCAGTCCACTAAGAGAGAGCGATATTAGACTCAACCAAATCACGAAAAACAAAAAGATACCTGACACATTGGAAAGAATTCACAAAAAAACTGAGCAAACTAGAATGCTATTTGGCCCTAAACAGAGAGTACACAGCGGCAGAATACCGGACCACTGTGACTGACCCAAATTTAAGGAAAACTTGACGATGTACAGACTCACAGCGAGCATAGCCTTGCTATTGAGAAAGGCCGCGTAGACAGACATGGTTCTTAGGAGAAGACAGGCTATGTGCAACTGAGCTGCACTTCCTAACCTCCTGCCAAATATATGACCATATTAGACACACATATTTCCCTCAGATTACAAAGACCCACAAAGAATTTTCCATTTTTACTTTTAACCATTTGCACATCGTTACAACACTGTATATAGATAATATGGCATTTGGAAATGTCTTTATTATTTGGAACTTTTGTGTGTGTAATATTTACTGTTCATTTTTATTGTTTATTTCACTTTTTGTTTATTATCTACTTCACTTGGCAATGTTAACATATGTTTCCTATGTCAATAAAGCTCTTAAATTGAGAGAGAGAGGGAGAGAGAGAGAGAGAGAGAGGGAGAGAGAGAGAGAGAGAGAGAGAGAGAGAGAGAGAGAGAGAGAGAGAGAGAGAGAGAGAGAGAGAGAGAGAGAGAGAGAGAGAGAGAGAGAGAGAGAGAGAGAGAGAGAGAGAGAGAGAGAGGGAGAGAGAGAGAGAGAGAGAGAGAGAGAGAGAGAGAGAGAGAGAGAGAGAGAGAGAGAGAGAGAGAGAGAGAGAGAGAGAGAGAGAGAGAGAGAGAGAGAGATATGTTGGTTGGTTACATTGGTGTGCTGTGACCTGATAGAACTGAGACTGTGTTGGCTACTTGGCTTTAGTCTTCATGGATGGAAGGTTTGACTTTTCGTAGCAGGTTAGGATAGTGCGTAGCAAGGTTAGGATAGTTAACGTAGCAGGTTAGGATAATTACGTGGCAGGTTAGGATAATTAGCGTAGCAGGTTAGGATAATTAACGTAGCAGGTTAGGATATGCGTGGCAGGTTGGGATAGTGCGTAGCAGGTTAGGATAGTGCCGTAGCGGGTTAGGATAATTAACGTAGCAGGTTAGGATAGTGCTTACGTAACAGGTTAGGATAATGCGTGGCAGGTTAGGATAGTTATTAGAGGTTAGGATAATTAACGTAGCAGGTTAGGATAATTAACGAGCAGGTTAGGATAATTAACGTAGCAGGTTAGGATAATTAACGTAGCAGGTTAGATAATTAACGTAGCAGGTTAGGATAATTAACGTAGCAGGTTAGGATAATTAACGTAGCAGGTTAGGATAATTAACGTAGCAGGTTAGGATAATTAACGTAGCAGGTTAGGATAATTAACGTAGCAGGTTAGGATAATTAACGTAGCAGGTTAGGATAATTAACGTAGCAGGTTAGGATAATTAACGTAGCAGGTTAGGATAATTAACGTAGCAGGTTAGGATAGTTAACGTAGCAGGTTAGGATAATTAACGTAGCAGGTTAGGATAATTAACGTAGCAGGTTAGGATAATTAACGTAGCAGGTTAGGATAATTAACGTAGCAGGTTAGGATAATTAACGTAGCAGGTTAGATAATTAACGAGAGGTTAGGATAGTTAACGTAGCAGGTTAGGATAATTAACGTAGCAGGTTAGGATAATTAACGTAGCAGGTTAGGATAATTAACGTAGCAGGTTGGGATAATTAACGTAGCAGGTTAGGATAGTGCGTAGCAGGTTAGGATAATTAACGTAGCAGGTTAGGATAATTAACGTAGCAGGTTGGGATGGTAACGTAGCAGGTTGGGATGGTTAACGTAGCAGATTAGGATAATTAACGTAGCAGGTTAGGATAATTAACGTAGCAGGTTAGGATAGTGCGTAGCAGGTTAGGATAATTAACGTAGCAGGTTAGGATAATTAACGTAGCAGGTTAGGATAATTAACGTAGCAGGTTAGGATAGGTAACGTAGCAGGTTAGGATAATTAACGTGGCAGGTTAGGATAGTTAACGTAGCAGGTTAGGATAATTAACGTAGCAGGTTAGGATAATTAACGTAGCAGGTTAGGATAATTAACGTAGCAGGTTAGGATAGTTAACGTAGCAGGTTAGGATAGTGCTTGTGCTTGGGTTAACGTAGCAGGTTAGGATAATTAGCAGGTTAGGATAATTAACGTAGCAGGTTAGGATAATTAACAGTAGCAGGTTAGGACACCAACGCAGCAGGTTAGGACACCAACGTAGCAGGTTAGGATAACCAACGTGGCAGGTTGGGAGACACCAACTAGCAGGTTAGGATAGTGCGTAGCCCGGGTTAGGACTTAGCATTAGCAGGTTAGGATAATTAACGTAGCAGGTTAGGATAGTGCTTGTGCTTGGGTTAGGACACCAGGTTAGGATAATTAGCGTGGCAGGTTGGGATGATAGCAGCAGGTTAGGACACCAACGAGCAGGTTAGGCCAGGAGCAGGTTAGGATAATTAACGTAGCAGGTTAGGATAATTAACGTAGCAGGTTAGGACACCAACGTAGCAGGTTAGGATAGTTAACGTAGCAGATTAGGATAATTAACGTAGCAGGTTAGGATAATTAACGTAGTTATGGTTAGGATAATTAACGTAGCAGGTTAGGATAATTAACGAGCAGGTTAGGATAATTAACGTAGCAGGTTGGGATAATTAACGTAGCAGGTTAGGATAATTAACGTAGCAGGTTAGGATAATTAACGAGCAGGTTAGGATAATTAACGAGCAGGTTAGGATAATTAACGTAGCAGGTTAGGATAACGTGGCGGGTTAGGGATAATTAACGTGGCAGGTTGGGATGAGTTGCGTGATAGGTTGGGAACGTAGCAGGTTAGGATAATTAACGAGCAGGTTAGGATAATTAACGTAGCAGGTTAGGATAGTTAACGAGCAGGTTAGGATAATTAACGAGCAGGTTAGGATAATTAACGTAGCAGGTTAGGATAATTAATTTAGCAGGTTAGGATAATTAACGAGCAGGTTAGGATAATTAACGAGCAGGTTAGGATACCAACGTAGCAGGTTAGGATAACCAATTTAGCAGGTTAGGATAATTAACGTAGCAGGTTAGGATAACTAATAGCAGGTTAGGATTCGGAGGTTAGGATAGTAACGCATAGCAGGTTAGGATAATTAACGTAGCAGGTTAGGATACAATTAACGTAGCAGGTTAGGATAATTAACGTAGCAGGTTAGGATAATTAACGTGAGCAGGTTAGGATAGTGCGAGCAGGTTAGGATAATTAACGTAGCAGGTTAGGATAATTAACGTAGCAGGTTAGGATAATTAAGTGCGTAGCAGGTTAGGATAATTAACGTAGCAGGTTAGGATAATTAACGTAGCAGGTTAGGATAAGTAACGAGCAGGTTAGGATAGTTAACGTAGCAGGTTAGGATAATTACGTAGAGGTTAGGATAATTAACGTGCAGTTAGGATAGTAACGTAGCAGGTTAGGATAATTAACGTAGCAGGTTAGGATAATTAACGTAGCAGGTTAGGATAGTTAACGAGCAGGTTAGGATAGTTAACGTTAGCAGGTTAGGATAATTAACGAGCAGGTTAGGATAATTAACGTGGCAGGTTAGGATAATTAACGTAGCAGGTTAGGATAATTAGCGTAGCAGGTTAGGATAATTAACGTAGCAGGTTAGGATAGTTAACGTAGCAGGTTAGGATAATTGCGTAGCAGGTTAGGATAATTAACGTAGCAGGTTAGGATAATTAACGTAGCAGGTTAGGATAGTTAACGTAGCAGGTTAGGATAGTAACGTAGCAGGTTAGGATAATTAACGTAGCAGGTTCGGATAATTCGCGTAGCAGGTTAGGATAATTAACGTAGCAGGTTAGGATAATTAACGTAGCAGGTTAGGATAATTAACGTAGCAGGTTAGGATAATTAACGTAGCAGGTTAGGATAATTAACGTAGCAGGTTAGGATAATTAACGTAGCAGGTTAGGATAATTAACGTAGCAGGTTAGGATAATTAACGTAGCAGGTTAGGATAATTAACGAGCAGGTTAGGATATTAACGTAGCAGGTTAGGATAATTAACGTAGCAGGTTAGGATAATTGCGTAGCAGGTTAGGATAATTAACGTAGCAGGTTAGGATAGTTAAACGTAGCAGGGATTAGGATAATAACGTAGCAGGTTAGGATAATTAGGTTACAGGGATAAGCAGGTTAGGATAATTAACGTAGCAGGTTAGATAATTAACGTAGCAGTTAGGTCAGGATAGTTAACGTAGCAGGTTAGGATAATTAACGTAGCAGGTTAGGATAATTAACGTAGCAGGTTAGGGAATAACGTAGCAGGTTAGGATAATTAACGTAGCAGGTTAGGATAATTAACGTAGCAGGTTAGGGATAGTTAACGGTTAGGATAATTAACGTAGCAGGTTAGGATAATTAACGTAGCAGGTTAGGATAATTAACGTAGCAGGTTAGGATAATTAACGTAGCAGGTTAGGATAGTTAACGTAGCAGGTTAGGATAATTAACGTAGCAGGTTAGGATACCCAACGTAGCAGGTTAGGATAATTAACGTAGCAGGTTAGGATAGTGCGTAGCAGGTTAGGATAATTAACGTAGCAGGTTAGGATAATTAACGTAGCAGGTTAGGATAATTAACGTAGCAGGTTAGGATAATTAACGTAGCAGGTTAGGATAATTAACGTAGCAGGTTAGGATAATTAACGTAGCAGGTTAGATAATTAACGTAGCAGGTTCGGATAATTAACGTAGCAGGTTAGGATAATTAACGTAGCAGGTTAGGATAATTAACGAGCAGGTTAGGATAATTAACGAGCAGGTTAGGATAATTAACGTAGCAGGTTAGGATAATTAACGAGCAGGTTAGGATAATTAACGAGCAGGTTAGGATAATTAACGTAGCAGGTTAGGATAATTAACGTAGCAGGTTAGGATAATTAACGTAGCAGGTTAGGATAATTAACGAGCAGGTTAGGATAATTAACGTAGCAGGTTAGGATAATTAACAGGTTAGGATAATTAACGTAGCAGGTTAGGATAATTAACGAGCAGGTTAGGATAATTAACGTAGCAGGTTAGGATAATTAACGAGCAGGTTAGGATAATTAACGTAGCAGGTTAGGATAATTAACGTAGCAGGTTAGGATAATTAACGTAGCAGGTTAGGATAGTTAACGTAGCAGGTTAGGATAATTAACGTAGCAGGTTAGGATAATTAACGTAGCAGGTTAGGATAATTAACGTAGCAGGTTAGGATAATTAACGTAGCAGGTTAGGATAATTAACGTAGCAGGTTAGGATAATTAACGTAGCAGGTTAGGATAATTAACGTAGCAGGTTAGGATAGTTAGCGTAGCAGGTTAGGTTAACTTGTAGCAGGTTAGGTTGTGCAATTAACGAGCAGGTTAGGATAATTAACGTAGCAGGTTAGGATATTAGCGTAGCAGGTTAGGATAATTAACGAGCAGGTTAGGATAGTGCGTAGCGGGTTAGGATAATTGCTGGCAGGTTAGGATAATTAACGAGCAGGTTAGGATAATTAACGTAGCAGGTTAGGATAATTAACGTAGCAGGTTCGGATAATTAACGTAGCAGGTTAGGATAATTAACGGGTTAGGATAGCAGGTTGGGATAAGTGCGTAGCAGGTTAGGATAATTAACGTAGCAGGTTAGGATAATTAACAGGTTGGGAGCAGGTTAGGATAATTAACGAGCAGGTTAGGATAATTAACGAGCGGGTTAGGATAATTAACCAGCAGGTTAGGATAATTAACGTAGCAGGTTAGGATAATTAGCACGTAGCAGGTTAGGATAGTTAACGTGGCAGGTTAGGATAATTACGAGCAGGTTAGGATAATTAACGTAGCAGGTTAGGATAATTAACATTAGCAGGTTAGGATAATTAGCGTAGCAGGTTAGGATAGTTAACGTAGCAGGTTAGGATAATTAACGTAGCAGGTTAGGATAATTAGCGAGCAGGTTAGGATAGGTTTAACGTGGCAGGTTAGGGATAAGGATAATTAACGTAGCAGGTTAGGATAATTAACATAGCAGGTTAGCAGGTTAGGATAATTAACGTAGCAGGTTAGGATAATTAGCGTAGCAGGTTAGGATAATTAGCGTAGCAGGTTAGGATAATTAACGTAGCAGGTTCGGATAATTAACGTAGCAGGTTAGGATAATTAACGAGCAGGTTAGGATAATTAACGTAGCAGGTTAGGATAATTAGCGTAGCAGGTTAGGATAATTAACGTAGCAGGTTAGGATAATTAACGTAGCAGGTTAGGATAATTAACGTAGCAGGTTAGGATAATTAACGTAGCAGGTTAGGATATTACGAGCAGGTTAGGATAATTAACGTAGCAGGTTAGGATAGTGCGTAGCAGGTTAGGATAATTGCGTAGCAGGTTAGGATAATTAGCGTGGCAGGTTAGGATAATTAACGTAGCAGGTTAGGATAAGTGCGTAGCAGGTTAGGATAATTAACGTAGCAGGTTAGGATAATTAACGTAGCAGGTTAGGATAATTAACGTAGCAGGTTAGGATAATTAGCGTAGCAGGTTAGGATAATTAACGTAGCAGGTTAGGATAATTAACGTAGCAGGTTAGGATAATTAACGTAGCAGGTTAGGATAATTAACGTAGCAGGTTAGGATAATTAGCGTAGCAGGTTAGGATAGTTAACGTAGCAGGTTAGGACAAGTAACGTAGCAGGTTAGGATAATTAACGTAGCAGGTTAGGATAATTAACGTAGCAGGTTAGGATAGTAACGTAGCAGGTTAGGATACCAACGAGCAGGTTAGGGGATAGTTAACGAGCAGGTTAGGATAGTAACGTAGCAGTTAGGGTTAGCGGGTTAGGAATTAATTAACGTAGCAGGTTAGGATAGTTAACGTAGCAGGTTAGGATAATTAACGTAGCAGGTTAGGATAATTAACGCAGCAGGTTAGGATAATTAACGTAGCAGGTTAGGATACCAACGAGCAGGTTAGGATAATTAACGAGCAGGTTAGGATAATTAACGAGCAGGTTAGGATAATTAACGAGCAGGTTAGGATAATTAACGTAGCAGGTTAGGATAATTAACGAGCAGGTTAGGGATTAACGTAGCAGGTTAGGATAATTAACGTAGCAGGTTAGGATAATTAACGTAGCAGGTTAGGATAATTAACGAGCAGGTTAGGATAATTAACGTAGCAGGTTAGGATAATTAACGAGCAGGTTAGGATAATTAACGTAGCAGGTTAGGATAATTAACGAGCAGGTTAGGATAATTGCGTAGCAGGTTAGGATAATTAACGTAGCAGGTTAGGATAATTAACGTAGCAGGTTAGGATAATTAACGTAGCAGGTTAGTGATAATTAACGTAGCAGGTTAGGATAATTAACGTAGCAGGTTCGGATAATTAACGTAGCAGGTTCGGATAATTAACGTAGCAGGTTAGGATAATTAACGTAGCAGGTTAGATAATTAACGTAGCAGGTTAGGATAATTAACGAGCAGGTTAGATAATTAACGAGCAGGTTAGGATAATTAACGTAGCAGGTTAGGATAATTAACGAGCAGGTTAGGATAACCAACGAGCAGGTTAGGATAATTCAACGAGCAGGTTAGGATAATTAGCGTGGCAGGTTAGGACACCAACGTAGCAGGTTAGGACAGTGCGTAGCAGGTTAGGATAATAACGTAGCAGGTTAGATAGTGCGTAGCAGGTTAGGATAGTGCGTAGCAGGTTGGGATAATTGCGCGTAGCAGAGTTAGGATAATTAACGTAGCAGGTTAGGATGATGCGTAGCAGGTTAGGATAACTAACGTAGCAGGTTAGGATAATTAACGTAGCAGGTTAGGATAATTAACG
>NW_025755078.1:0-8232 GCF_021184085.1 Oncorhynchus gorbuscha
AAAAGATATTGCCCATTCTTCTCTGTCCAAGGAGGAGGGGAAATAGGGGGTTTTGCTGGGTGAGAGGAGGAGTTTGCTGGGGGCATGTCAACAATGCATATTAAGTAGCCATGTGCTTTGAGCACCAGGTCTAAACAGGAAGACAGACACAGAGGCCCAGTCAAGGAGTTTTAATGATAAAACAGAGTATACATAGGGGAACAAAAAGGGAGCAAGAGACTATACATAGGGAAACAAAAAGGGAGCAAGAGACTATACATAGGGAAACAAAAAGGGAGCAAGAGACTATACATAGGGAAACAAAAAGGGAGCAAGAGACTATACATAGGGAAATAAAAAGCAAGAGACTATACATAGGGAAATAAAAAGGGAGCAAGAGACTATACATAGGGAAATAAAAAGGGAGCAAGAGACTATACATAGGGAAATAAAAAGGGAGCAAGAGACTATACATAGGGAAATAAAAAGGGAGCAAGAGACTATACATAGGGAAATAAAAAGGGAGCAAGAGACTATACATAGGGAAATAAAAAGGGAGCAAGAGACTATACATAGGGAAACAGAATGAAATGGAAGATAAGATTTGTATAGCTAAACGTATTTTGTTTTTTACAGGATTTTGTTTGGGAACGAACCGATGTTAGTCTGGTGTCTCGCCTCAGAACTGCCTACCATGGGTTACCCTACCAGTAGTCGTATAGACTACAGACAATATAGCTCTGAGGGTCCTCAACACACACAAGCCTCTACACCGCGCTCAAGGTCTCGGTCCAGGTAGAGGGGAACAGTGAACTATTTACAAATATAAAAACGTCCGACCACCCAGCCAGTGGCTCAGTGTCCATCACCTCGCCCCTTAGCGTCCTTCATTTCCGCCAGCCACTGGGCCACGTCCTTGCCCCCAGCAGCAACAGAGCAGAACCCCACACCGCCGAAGTGGCTGTGGCCAGTCTCCCGTCGCTTCGGCAATCCGCATTTGGAGCAGACGTAATGCTCACTTTGCCTTCTCTTCCCGGCTGTCCCCTCCTCTGTGTCCGCCGCAATCCTCTTCCTCCTCCTCCAAGCCGTTGTCCTTGACACTGGAGAAGGTGAAGAGCAGCCCGTCTGTGGTCCTTGGGCTGGGGAGGGTCCGGGAAGTGCGGGGGGTTGTTGCTCCAGGTGGGCTGGCAGAATGGGCGCGTGGGCGGGCTCTCCTTGCTGGATGGTTTGGCGTGGGACCGGGGGGGAGGGTGGCGTAGGGAAAGGGAAGGGTGCCCTGATTCCCTCCTGCTTGAAGTGGAGGGGCTTGGCTGCAGGGAGGGGCTGGGTGGTGACGCTGGGGGCAGCAGCGAGCCCCATTCCCTGCTGCAGCACCATCCTCTCCCTCTCCTTCTGACGCCGGGAATACCTGAAACAGGGAGAGAAAACAAACAAGCTGTCACTCAGATTGTCATTAGTCACAAGGCTTTATGTAACAAGTCGTCCATAAGTTAATGTCTTACCACTGACTGATGGTCCTTTGATTCAGCTCAAAGAGCTGAAGGTTGGTCTGGGCCATCAACCTCGGGCTGTTCAGCACTGCCTCCCTGATGGCCACGTAGTCTGCCAGAATGAGCGCCCACCTGCTCTTCTTGACGCCGGCAGACTGCGTGGCGCTGGGATGGATTTGGCAGAGCTGACTGCAAATGGCCTCCACCAAACGGCTGGTGCCCGGCCAATTTGCAGGGCCCGAGTTGAGTCCGAGAAGGCAACTGAAACAGAAGAGATAAATAATTAGAGAACATTGAAGAATGATAGCCATCGCCTGACCTTCATATGCATGTAATGTAGAGGCAGGCAATAAAATAGTAAGGTGGAGGACATGAACACTAACAACATACCGTTGGAGAGAGTCTTTTCCTAGGATAATGGACGACTTCCCCTTCGTTGCCTTGAACCGCCCCTGAACGATCCTCTCTTGGTGTCGGGCAGGGTAGATCAAACGCTGTTTGTCGAAGTCTGGCAGCACCTGCCACAGTGCCACCAGACCGTCTACCCTGCGGTCCGACAACCCCTGACGGTTCCTCACCCCCACCAAGGCCCTGGCAAGCCTGCGGACATGCTGGTAGCCTGGCATTGCATCAGGACCTTTAGTCTCCTCCTGAAGATAAAGAGATAATGTCCTACATTTAGGGGTAACACTTAAGATGTTTCTAAAAGAAAATAGATGTTATTTTTACATTGTGTAACGAACAGAATCACACTGATGGATTCTTGTAAAATGAAACTCTTGTTGTGAGCTTTCTAAAATGTTTGCACTCAGCTGATGGCATCCTTGTTATTAAACACCCAAAACTTGTCTAGAGTTTGTCTCAATTCCTTATTTAAGAGGTTACAATAGCATGTATTTTTTTTAACAACACAAAAGGTCAAGTATAATTACCTCTGAATCAGAGGAGTGGTCAGGGTGAGGAGAACTGTGTCGACCAGGGGCCTCAGGAGAGCTTCCGTCTTCAGGGGTGGTGGGGCTGGATGGCCCAGACCTGGGTGCGTCAGCAGGTCCCCATGACAGAGGTGCTGCTGAGCTGGAGGACGGGGCGCTCATAGGAGTGACGTGAGGGATGTGGACTGTCTGGTCTACATCCTCCTCCTGAAAGCCCTCGTCCTCCTCGTCGAGCTGCTCGACGGCGGCCTCTTCCGGAAGGTCAGGGTCCCCGCTGACATCCTGCAGCACTCTGCCAGTCTGCGAGTACAGGTACTCCACTCCGAGGAGTTCCCCTATGAAATAAATAAAATAAAAAGCAGAGTAGAGAAGTGTTAATGGGATGTAATTAATGCAACTGATGTAAATGTTCATTCTCTTACTTGACTTACCTGTGTACTCGCTAGGCTTGGAGTAGTCCTTAACCTGATCCTTGCCCAGCACAATTTGGCTGCTAAGGTTAAGGATGTGCTGCAGGTGGCCACTGTAGGAGAGCAGGGGCTTCCTGTTCTTCCCCTCCACTGCTGCCTGCGCACGGTCCTCGTTCCACCTCATCAGTCCATCCAACAGGAATGCCTGGAAATGCATTGCATTTGCCCTGGTACCTGAGAGAACAATGCACGATTAGGTTGGGAGAGCTGTTGCTGTTAACATTAAACATTAAGCATTACTTTAAGCTCCACAATGACAATTACCTGGGATGAACCGGTTGAGGTGGAGATGGAATGACTCCAAGGATGTGGAGCCCCGTGCGCAGCGATAAACCGGCAACATCACGCCGCCCTTGGTGATTTTGCCGGTCTCTGTGTACAGCTGTACACCGGGTGGGTCCTGTATGCAGTGGAGGTGGCGCCTCTGCTCTTTCCAGATCGCCTGAATGCGGCTGGAGTCCAGCAACGGGATGCCCAGGGTGTCGAGACCCTTCTCGCTGTTGAAGGTCTCGAGGAGGTCAAGGAGAAGGACTTCTGTCGCCGCAGCTCCACGCGTACGACGCCGGCAGTGAAGCGCAATCTCCTTCCTGCCGATTTTCTTCGAAACCTCTGCCTCGGTGAGGCCGACCATCCCGTGCTTCCCCTCCAGCTCAGACCTCTTGGCCTCCAGCAGTCGGCAGACATCGCCTGCATCCCACTCAAAGATGCAGGCTGACAGCTGCCGCATGAAGGGACCGTAGAGCTGGTGGCTCTCAGTGGTGACACCTGACGCGAACCGCCGCATCAGGTGCCAGATGTCCAGCCGAACCACCAGCTGGTCCCAGTCATTGTACATGGCAGCTGTCTTTGATCCGCCGAAGCTGGAGCAGCAGTCTCGGTCCACGTACATGAGCTTGGGGGGCGCCACCCCGGCGAGCCGGTACCGTTCCATGAGACCAGCCGCCATGGGGAGCAGGCCCTCGCCCTCACCGGCAGTGAGGACACTGACGAGGACCTGCCCATGCTCGTTACCGACGTTGGTAACCCAGGCGGCTGTGTCTGCAGCGGTACCCGCAAGCTTTTTAGTCACCTGGAGACAGACACACAAAGACAGAAAGGTAAAGACATTATTTAAATATAGATATAAAAAAATCAGACATGACTCATCTTCACATTTTTAAGTGAAAACTCACCTTCTTGGTAGAGTCCATCTTTAAGATGGACCCAAAGACGGAGGTGACCCTGGCCTTCACCTCGTCCAGCCGCGATAGCACGTCATGGCTGTAGACGGTCAGAAGCCAGACGGGTGAGGGCACCGGGGGCATCTCCGGTGGATCAGTGAACTGCCGCCCAATGCCCAATGCCAGAAACTGCTTGCACACCCCGAGGTACTGTATACAACGCCGCATCCAGGACTCGCTGTGACTTTCACACAGCTTGCTGTAGGTCTGTGACGCACTGTTCCCCAAAGTGCGCGACCTCAGCATCCTCACAACCCGCAGGTCACAGGACAGCCTAGAGAGAGAGAAAGAGAGAGAAAAGCATATGAATGACATGCATTCATTTAACTTCATTACTAACTAACAAAACCTTGTGAACTTACTTGTATGTCAATATTGCTGGAAACTGGCAGCGATGCTGAGCGTCCAGCTGACTGACAAGGTCCCGTGACCACCCCGCGACCTTCTTCTTACACCGGCCGCATTCCAGGTACTCAGTGGCCATGAGATACCAGCGGTCAATGTCCAAGACCCTCCGGATGGTCTTGTAGAGTCCAGCCTTGCACAGTGTGCCTCTGCACCCAGACTGGGGACATGCCAGCTTGTATGCCCATATGCGTACGGGCATCCAAAGGAACAGCTGACATGCGAAGAAGGGGTCGGGGGATGCGGGTGGCTGATTGTAGATCGGCCGCGGTTGGGGAGGGTTCCACCACGTGACCAGGTCAGTGATGAGTGTCGACCTCCCAAAGCTATCCCTGGTGAACAGCGTGCGGCCGATCCACCGCTGCTGCTCCTTGGTGAGAGATGAGCGCCAACTCTCTGGAAGCAGCAGCTGAGTGAGAGGAGAGAGTGATGGGGGAGAAGGGATGGTAATGTTTCAGAGAAAAGGACAGGGAGAGAGTATGCAGGAGACAAGACAACTGTGTCCAATGTTTAATATCTTAACAATGTGGAGTAATTACAGTTGATGAATTTACCTCGGCACTTTCTGAGGCGGGCCTTGGAGGCAGGAAGGACTGCCGGGGCAAATCCTCCTCTTCGCTCCGCCCTAGTAGGGCAGGAGCAGGGACCGGGTCAGGAACCGGGGCAGGAACCGGGGCAGGAACCGGGGCAGGAACCGGGGCAGGAACCGGGGCTCGGTCATTTGGAGGCAGAGGCCGAGGCCGAGGGAGCGATGGGTGGAGCTGTAGGGCTACGGCTTTTGCAGTGACACAGAAATATATAGGTTAAATAATGAATAAATGCTTCCATGAATGAACAGACATATGTATATGTATGTAAATGTAGATAACAGTGACTAAGTTAATAGCACAATTCCAACATGCCCAGATGAATATCAATCAGTGATAGGATGTAACAAAATAATTAAATGAGTATTGGTCAAGTTTGAGTGTAAAACTTACATGAAATTAGTGATTGAAATGGAAAATAGAAAGTCGTGATTACGTGACATACAGGATGACAGCTACATGCAGGATGACAGCCACATACAGGATGACAGCTACCGTGGCAAGGGAAGATATTTAATAGTGCATACATGCAGTGACTCTCCTCTAAAACCCCAGATGACTCTTACCAATACATTTCCTTGGGCTGATGATAGGGAAAAATATTCAAAACACTTTAATACATGTCAGCAAAAACTTGAACTGAATAATTCTCAAATGTCCTATGTCAATTAATAGTGATGTAAAAACATACATGTGTCTATGTCAGCAGCTGCTTTGACCAGCTCTGCGTCTGATATATCTGTTGGTGGCAGTGCTGGTCGAGGGAAAGACACCCCTATATCGCGTGGAGAGAGAAAGGATTGTGAGCTACACAGCTTATCGAAACATTTGTATTTTTACATGTGAAACTAGACACTCACCTTGAACTGCAGGCTGAGAAGCAATGAGTTTCTTCATCTTTGCCTGCAGTTCGCCTGGGGCGAGAGAGCGCCTTGAAAGGAACGCAGAGATCGCAGGTCCAAGAGGCCTTTGAAAACAAAACAGCAAATATGTCACCATTTCCAACTGTGTGGAACAAGTAGGATTATATTTTCCTTTAAGATATGTAACACTTACGTAGCCGCACTCTTGGGTCGGATGGTGCTGGCAGGGGTGGTGCTGGCTGCCCCCTCCCGGTCTCTGCGCTGAATGTAATCAATTAAGGCGGCCATCGCACTCCCAGGATAACGGGGTGTCTGCGTCCTCAAGTTCCTGACATATCTGTGTGAGACACAGCAGAGGGAACATTTCAGATGTAAACTGTTGCATACAAAACACTGAAATGAACATAGAAAGCACAAAAGACGCTCGCCCCTTACTTTATCCTGTCTGCACCCGTAGCCTCATACAGGTCCTGCAGCGTGTCCCACTTGTACTTCCCAATGCCGACAAGGGCCTTGCCCTCCTGGCCTGAAATCAGCACGGGAACCAATTAACCGTCAGAGCAAAAGAGTTCCATCTTACATACAATGAAAAGAATCAAACAAACTCACCTGGCTGGGAGGACAGGACTTTAGCTTCCTCGTGCGCCCGGTTGAACCTGACCATCTCAGCGAAGGCCGGATAGGCGCACGAGTAGCGAGTCAAGGCGTCCTTGTTGGCCATCAGGGGATGCTGGGAAACACTGCGCTCTCGCTCCCTCTCCTTCTGATGCACCGTTACCAGGTGCACCATGTAGCCCACGTCGTTCTCCATCATCCACTTGAAGGTCTGACCCCGGTACTTGCCGAACTGAACCGCGCACCGGCTCAGAACGACCATTTCTGCACCGGGGTCACCTCCCTCAGAGACGACACGGGCTCGAGCCTCTGCTTCCACTTCCTCCCACTTCTTTGCCCTCACAGGAGGGCCCTGGGCACCAGAAGCAGGGGGCCCGTCAGCGGCCACTTTAACTGCCTCCGGTGTGGACTTGAGGACCAACTCCTGTGAGGCCGTGAACCGGAAACTAGGATTTTCCATCTTAGGAGGGAAGAAAAACACTATTATCATGACTGAGGAGTGCAGTGACAAGTAACAGCATAACCGTATTAGATACATATAAAGGAACTTACGTTGGCTTGATAAGTCTGCTCGGAGGACAGCAGTGAGGGGGGGGTATAAGACAATATCAGTGGTACGGACGGGGGTGCCGGGTTAGGTTGATTATTAGCTCATATGCAGTGAAATTCAGTTTAGTTACAATCATAGAAAGCCACGTTTGCCCCAATGACAATCATGTTGTCACATATCATACAATGCATCCAACTACATGCACTTCAAACGCATGCCATCAAAAAACGAAGAAAAATAGACAATTAAACAGTATACAATTCAAAGTTTGAGTTGATATAGATGTTAGCTAAGGTTTTATAGGTTTTTTGTTTTGTTTTTGTAAACGTTGCTTACAGTAGCTAGCGATCTACAGATGTTGTTAATTTACACAGTTCGGGTAGCCTCTGTAGTCAAACAATTCGGTTGGCTAGACGTGTTATTGTCATATTTCATCACATTTATAGTCCTTGATGTGGATTTCTTTACAAATTAAGCGAAATTACCACAGATACTCACCGGGTAGGTATGATGAAACGATGGGGCTAGACGTGTTATTGTCATATTTCATCAAATTGTACTAATTGATTATTTGCACTTCTTTGCGATATATATATATATATATATATATATATACACATACATAGGATATTACCCATTTCTGTCAGAAAAATATTTGATAGACAATGCTAACTTGCCTGCGCACAGCGTGCAGCACACTATACTAGAGCTACAGTAGCTAGCGATCTACAGACGTTGTTAAATTACACAGTTCGGGAAGCCTCTGTAGTCAAAAAATGCATTTGGCTAGAGGTGTTGATGTCATATTTCATCACATTTATAGTCCTTGATGTGGATTTCTTTGCAAATTAAGCGAAATCACCACAGATACTCACCGGGTAGGTATGATCAAACAATGGCTGCCGGAAAAAAATTTTTACGTGGTCAAGTTACGTTCCAGGACTTTCGGAGAGTGATGATTGGCTGAAAAACATTTGAAACAAGCTAGACTTTTCATTGGTGGGTTTTTGCTCTCTTTCTCCAATTTGAAACAAGCTAAAGCTCTGATTGGAGGAGGAGGGTATTTGAAACACTTGGAACAATTGAAACAATTGAAACAGAGAAGAATGCCCTGCAAATAG
>NW_025755079.1:0-8230 GCF_021184085.1 Oncorhynchus gorbuscha
TTGTCATGTTTTGTCTTAGATTGTCTTGTCATTTTGCTTTTCCCTCTGTTCATTTTCCCCTGCTGGTCTTTTTAGGTTCGTTCCCCTTTTTCTCTCTCCCTTCCTCTCTCTCTTCTCTCTATCGTTCCGTTCCTGCTCCCAGCTGTTCCTATTCCCCTAATCAATCATTTAGTCTTCCCACACCTGTTCCCTATCTTTTCCCTGATTAGAGTCCCTATTTCTCCCCTTGTTTTCCGTTTCTGCCCTGTCGGATCCTTGTCTATTGTTCACCGTGCTGTGTCTGTGTATCGCCCTGTCGTGTCGTGTTTCCCTCAGATGCTGCGTGGTGAGCAGGTGTCTGAGTCTGCTACGTTCAAGTGCCTTCCCGAGGCAACCTGCAGTTCTTGATCGAGTCTCCAGTCTGTTCTCGTCATTACGAGTGGAATTATGCCTTATGATTGTAGATTTACTTTACTGGATTAAAGACTCTGTTTTCGCCAAGTCGCTTTTGGGTCCTCATTCACCTGCATAACAGAAGGATCCGACCAAAGAATGGACCCAGCGACTACAGACGCTCGTAACACTGCCGTCGAGATCCAAGGAGCCATGCTCGGCAGACACGAGCAGGAATTGTCTGCTGCTCGCCATGCCGTGGAGAACCTGGCCGCTCAGGTTTCCGACCTCTCTGGACAGTTCCAGAGTCTTCGTCTCGTGCCACCTGTTACTTCCTGGCCTGCCGAGCCTCCGGAACCTAGGGTTAATAACCCACCTTGCTACTCCGGGCAGCCCACGGAGTGCCGCTCCTTTCTCACCCAGTGTGATATTGTGTTCTCTCTCCAACCCAACACATACTCTAGCGAGAGAGCTCGGGTTGCTTACGTCATTTCACTCCTTACTGGCCGGGCTCGAGAGTGGGGCACAGCTATCTGGGAGGCAAGGGCTGATTGTTCAAACAATTACCAGAACTTTAAAGAGGAGATGATTCGGGTTTTTGACCGTTCAGTTTTTGGTAGGGAGGCTTCTAGGGCCCTGGCTTCCTATGCCAAGGTGATCGATCCATAACGGATTACTCTATAGAGTTTCGCACTCTTGCTGCCTCTAGTGACTGGAACGAGCCGGCGCTGCTCGCTCGTTTTCTGGAGGGACTCCACGCAGTGGTCAAAGATGAGATTCTCTCTCGGGAGGTTCCTTCCAGTGTGGACTCTTTGATTGCTCTCGCCATCCGCATAGAACGACGGGTAGATCTTCGTCACCAAGCTCGTGGAAGAGAGCTCGCGTCAACGGTGTTTCCCTGCTCCGCATCGCAACCATCTCCCTCCTCTGGCTCAGAGACTGAGCCCATGCAGCTGGGAGGTATTCGCATCTCGACTAAGGAGAGGGAACGGAGGATCACCAACCGCCTGTGCCTCTATTGCGGATTTGATGGACATTTTGTCAATTCATGTCCAGTAAAGGCCAGAGCTCATCAGTAAGCGGAGGGCTACTGGTGAGCGCTACTACTCAGGTCTCTTCATCTAGATCCTGTACTACTATGTCGGTCCATCTACGCTGGACCGGTTCGGGTGCTACATGCAGTGCCTTGATTGACTCTGGGGCTGAGGGTTGTTTCATGGACGAAGCATGGGCTCGGAAACATGACATTCCTTTCAGACAGTTAGACAAGCCTACGCCCATGTTTGCCTTAGATGGTAGTCATCTTCCCAGTATCAGATTTGAGACACTACCTTTAACTCTCACAGTATCTGGTAACCACAGTGAGACTATTTCTTTTTTGATTTTTCGTTCACCTTTTACACCTGTTGTTTTGGGTCATCCCTGGCTAGTATGTCATAATCCTTCTATTAATTGGTCTAGTAATTCTATCCTATCCTGGAACGTTTCTTGTCATGTGAAGTGTTTAATGTCTGCCATCCCTCCCATTTCTTCTGTCCCCACTTCTCAGGAGGAACCTGGCGATTTGACAGGAGTGCCGGAGGAATATCATGATCTGCGCACGGTCTTCAGTCGGTCCCGAGCCAACTCCCTTCCTCCTCACCGGTCGTATGATTGTAGTATTGATCTCCTTCCGGGGACCACTCCTCCTCGGGGTAGACTATACTCTCTGTCGGCTCCCGAACGTAAGGCTCTCGAGGATTATTTATCTGTGTCTCTTGACGCCGGTACCATAGTGCCTTCTTCCTCTCCGGCCAGGGCGGGGTTCTTTTTTGTTAAGAAGAAGGACGGTACTCTGCGCCCCTGCGTGGATTATCGAGGGCTGAATGACATAACGGTTAAGAATCGTTATCCGCTTCCCCTTATGTCATCAGCCTTCGAGATTCTGCAGGGAGCCAGGTGCTTTACTAAGTTGGACCTTCGTAACGCTTACCATCTCGTGCGCATCAGAGAGTGGGACGAGTGGAAAACGGCGTTTAACACTCCGTTAGGGCATTTTGAGTACCGGGTTCTGCCGTTTGGTCTCGCCAATGCGCCAGCTGTTTTTCAGGCATTAGTTAATGATGTTCTGAGAGACATGCTGAACATCTTTGTTTTTGTCTATCTTGACGATATCCTGATTTTTTCACCGTCACTCGAGATTCATGTTCAGCACGTTCGACGTGTTCTACAGCGCCTTTTAGAGAATTGTCTCTACGTGAAGGCTGAGAAGTGCTCTTTCATGTCTCCTCCGTTACTTTTCTCGGTTCCGTTATTTCCGCTGAAGGCATTCAGATGGATTCCGCTAAGGTCCAAGCTGTCAGTGATTGGCCCGTTCCAAGGTCACGTGTCGAGTTGCAGCGCTTTTTAGGTTTCGCTAATTTCTATCGGCGTTTCATTCGTAATTTCGGTCAAGTTGCTGCCCCTCTCACAGCTCTTACTTCTGTCAAGACGTGTTTTAAGTGGTCCGGTTCCGCCCAGGGAGCTTTTGATCTTCTAAAAGAACGTTTTACGTCCGCTCCTATCCTCGTTACTCCTGACGTCACTAGACAATTCATTGTCGAGGTTGACGCTTCAGAGGTAGGCGTGGGAGCCATTCTATCCCAGCGCTTCCAGTTCGACGATAGTTCATCCTGCGCCTATTTTTCTCATCGCCTGTCGCCATCTGAACGCAACTATGATGTGGGTAATCACAACTGCTCGCCATCCGCTCAGCCCTAGGCGAATGGCGACAGTGGTTGGAGGGGGCGACTGCCTTTGTCGTTTGACAGACCATAAGAACCTTGAGTACATCCGTCTGCCAAACGACTTAATGCCCACAAGCTCGCTGGGCGTTGTTTTTCGCTCGTTTCGAGTTTGTGATTTCTTACCGTCCGGGTAGCAAAACACCAAGCCTGATGCCTTATCCCGTCTGTTTAGTTCTTCTGTGGTTTTTACTGATCCCGAGGGATTCTTCCTATGGGCGTGTTGTCAGGTTGACAGTCTGGGGAATTGAAAGACAGGTTGCTAGCACTCACGCACACTGCGTCGCGCGCCTTGTCCTAGTAACCTCCTTTCGTTCCTGTTTCCACTCGTCTGGCTGTTCTTCAGTGGGCTCACTTACCAAGTTAGCTGGTCATCCCGGTGTTCGGAGGACTTCATGCCTATTCGCCAGCGCTTTTGGTGGCCGACTCAGGTGCGTGACACGCGTCGTTTCGTGGCTGCTTGTTCGGACTGCGCGGTGACTAAGTCAGGTAACTCTCTCCTGCCGGGTCGCCTCAGACCGCTCCCCATTCCTTCTCACCATGGTCTCACATCGCCCTAGACTTCATTATCGGTCTGCCTTTTGTCTGCGGGGAAGACTGTGGGGATTCTTACGGTTGTCGATAGCCCTTTCTAAGGCGGCACATTTCATTCCTCATGAAACTTCCTTCCGCTATGAGACGGCACAAATCATCATCGAGAATGTGTTCAGAATTCATGGCCTCCCGTTAGACGCCGTTTCAGACAGAGGCCCGGCAATTCACGTCACAGTTTTGGAGGGAGTTCTGTCGCTTGATTGGTGCGTCCGCCAGTCTCTCTTCCGGTTTCCATCCCAGTCTAACGGTGAGCAGAGAGGGCCAAATCAGACGATTGGTCGCATACTACGCAGCTTTCTTTCAGAAACCCCATGCCTTTGGGCAGAACAGCTCCCTGCAGAATATCGCTCACAACTTCGCTTCCTTCGTCTGCTACCGGGTTATCTCTGTTTCAGAGTAGTCTGGGTTACCAGCCTCCTTCTGTTCTCATCCCAGCTTGCCGAGTCCAGCGCTCCTCCGCTCAAACGTTTGTCCAACTGTGAGCGCACCTGGAGGAGGGTGAGGTCTGCACTTTGCCGTTACAGGGCAGACTGTGAGAGCCGCTAATAAACGTAGGATTAAGAGTCCAAGGTATTGCTGCGGCCAGAGAGTGGCTTTCCACCGCAACCTTCCTCTTACGACAGCTTCTCGTAAGTTGACTCCGCGGTTCATTGGTCCGTCTGGTGTCTCCCAGGTCGCCAATCCTGCCGCTGTGCGATTGCTTTTTCCGCGACATCTTCGTCGCGTCCATCCTGTCTTCCATGTCTCCTGTGTCAAGCCCTTCGCACTCGCTCGTCTTCCCTCCCCTCCCGTCCTTGTCGAGAGCGCACCATTTACAAGGCACGTAGGATCATGGACAAGCTTCTCGGGACGGGGTCAAACACTTAGTGGATTGGGAGGGTTACGGTCCTGAGGAGAGGAGTTGGGTTCCGTCTCGGGACGTGCTGGACCGTTCACTTATTGATGATTTCCTCCGTTGCCGCCAGGATTCCTCTCGAGTGCGCCAGGAGGCGCCGGTGAGTGGGGGGTACTGTCTTGTTTGTCTTAGATTGTCTTGTCATTTTGCTTTTCCCTCTGTTCATTTTCCCCTGCTGGTCTTTTTAGGTTCGTTCCCTTTTTCTCTCTCCCTTCCTCTCTCTTTCTCTATCGTTCGTTCCTGCTCCCAGCTGTTCCTATTCCCCTAATCAATCATTTAGTCTTCCACACACCTGTTCCCTTCTATCCTTTTCCCTGATTAGAGTCCCTATTTCTCCCCTTTGTTTTCCGTTTCTGCCCTGTCGGATCCTTGTCTATTGTTCACCGTGCTGTGTCTGTGTATCGCCCTGTCGTGTCGTGTTTCCCTCAGATGCTGCGTGGTGAGCAGGTGTCTGAGTCTACACCAAGTGCCTTCCCGAGGCAACCTGCAGTTCTTGATCGAGTCTCCAGTCTGTTCTCGTCATTACGAGTGGAATTATGCCTTATGATTGTAGATTTACTTTATTGGATTAAAGACTGTTTCGCCAAGTCGCTTTTGGGTCCTCATTCACCTGCATAACAATAATGTTGGCTAGATATTGTCTCTCTCTCTCTCTCTCTCTCTCTCTCTCTCTCCCTCTCTTTCTCTCTCTCGCTCCTCTCGCCCTGTCAGTTTTCTCTCCCACACACACGGACAGACACTGCAATTTAATGAGCTCTACATACACTAGATGCACGAAACACACACAGGACACAATACACAAAAACATGATTTCTCACCTATGTCTGAATAAGGTAACAATACAGAGGCGGTCTATCAGAGAAACACAAAGGTCTTATGAAGCACCCTGCGGTTACTAAGATTCAACACAAAAAGAATGTGAAGTGGCGAATGACGTAATATGATTTATGCCATGAGAACTGAGCATAATAGAGCTGTAATCGGATTGCACTGTGCCTTGCAAAAGTATTTACCCCCCTTGGCGTTTTTCCTATTTTGTTGCCTTACAACCTGCAATTTAAATGGATTTTTATTTGGATTTCTTATAATGGACATACACAAAATATCCAAATTGGTGAAGTGAATTGAAAAAAAGGAATGTTTAAAAACATCCTAAAAAATGAAAAAGGGAAAAGTGGTGCGTGCCATATGTATTCAGCCCCTTTGCATATGTATGCACCCCTTTGCATATGTATTCCCCCACCTTGCATATGTATTCACCCCTTTGCATATGTATTCACCCCACCTTTGCATATGTATTCATTCCCTTTGCATATGTATTCATTCCCTTTGCATATGTATTCACCCCACCTTTGCATATGTATTCATTCCCTTTGCATATGTATTCACCCCTTTGCATATGTATTCACCCCACCTTGCATATGTATTCATCCCCTTTGCATATGTATTCACCCCACCTTTGCATATGTATTCATTCCCTTTGCATATGTATTCACCCCACCTTTGCATATGTATTCATTCCCTTTGCATATGTATTCACCCCACCTTTGCATATGTATTCATTCCCTTTGCATATGTATTCACCCCACCTTTGCATATGTATTCATTCCCTTTGCATATGTATTCATCCCCTTTGCATATGTATTCACCCCCTTTGCATATGTATTCACCCCCTTTGCATATGTATTCACCCCCTTTGCATATGTATTCACCCCTTTGCATATGTATTCCCCCACCTTTGCATATGTATTCACCCCACCTTTGCATATGTATTCATTCCCTTTGCATATGTATTCACCCCCTTGCATATGTATTCACCCCTTTGCATATGTATTCACCCCACCTTTGCATATGTATTCATCCCCTTTGCATATGTATTCACCCCACCTTTGCATATGTATTCACCCCCTTTGCATATGTATTCACCCCACCTTTGCATATGTATTCACCCCCTTTGCATATGTATTCACCCCACCTTTGCATATGTATTCATTCCCTTTGCATATGTATTCACCCCCTTTGCATATGTATTCACCCCCTTGCATATGTATTCACCCCCTTTGCATATGTATTCACCCCTTTGCATATGTATTCATTCCCTTTGCATATGTATTCACCCCACCTTTGCATATGTATTCATTCCCTTTGCATATGTATTCACCCCACCTTTGCATATGTATTCATTCCCTTTGCATATGTATTCACCCCCTTTGCATATGTATTCACCCCCTTTGCATATGTATTCACCCCCTTGCATATGTATTCACCCCACCTTTGCATATGTATTCACCCCACCTTTGCATATGTATTCATTCCCTTTGCATATGTATTCACCCCTTGCATATGTATTCACCCCTTTGCATATGTATTCACCCCACCTTTGCATATGTATTCATTCCCTTGGCTATGTATTCACCTCCTTTGCATATGTATTCACCCCTTTGCATATGTATTCACCCCACCTTTGCATATGTATTCACCCCCTTTGCATATGTATTCACCCCACCTTGCATATGTATTCATTCCTCTTTGCATATGTATTCATTCCCTTTGCATATGTATTCACCCCTTTGCATATGTATTCACCCTCTTGCATATGTATTCCCCCCACCTTTGCATATGTATTCACCCCCTTGCATATGTATTCACCCCACTTTGCATATGTATTCATTCCCTTTGCATATGTATTCATTCCCTTTGCATATGTATTCACCCCTTTGCATATGTATTCACCCTCTTTGCATATGTATTCCCCTCTTGTATATGTATTCACCCCTTTGCATATGTATTCATTCCCTTTGCATATGTATTCATCCCTTTGCATATGTATTCACCCCCTTTGCATATGTATTCACCCCTTTGCATATGTATTCACCCCTTTGCATATGTATTCACCCCATCTTGCATATGTATTCATTCCCTTTGCATATGTATTCACCCCACCTTTGCATATGTATTCATTCCCTTTGCATATGTATTCACCCCCTTTGCATATGTATTCACCCCCTTTGCATATGTATTCACCCCACCTTTGCATATGTATTCACTCCCTTTACATATGTATTCATTCCCTTTGCATATGTATTCACCCCCTTTGCATATGTATTCACCCCCTTTGCATATGTATTCATTCCCTTTGCATATGTATTCACCCCACCTTTGCATATGTATTCATTCCCTTTGCATATGTATTCACTCCCTTTGCATATGTATTCATTCCCTTTGCATATGTATTCACCCCCTTTGCATATGTATTCATTCCCTTTGCATATGTATTCACCCCCTTTGCATATGTATTCACCCCCTTTGCATATGTATTCATTCCCTTTGCATATGTATTCACCCCACCTTTGCATATGTATTCATTCCCTTTGCATATGTATTCACCCCACCTTTGCATATGTATTCATTCCCTTTGCATATGTATTCACCCCCTTGCATATGTATTCACCCCTTTGCATATGTATTCATTCCCTTTGCATATGTATTCACCCCACCTTTGCATATGTATTCACTCCCTTTGCATATGTATTCACCCACCTTTGCATATGTATTCACCCCCTTCTTGCATATGTATTCACTCCCTTTGCATATGTATTCATTCCCT
>NW_025755080.1:0-8230 GCF_021184085.1 Oncorhynchus gorbuscha
ATCTAGTGTCCTCATGTCTAGTATCTAGTGGACTCATGTCTAGTATCTAGTGGACTCATGTCTAGTATCTAGTGGCCCCATGTCTAGTATCTAGTGGCCTCATGTCTAGTATCTAGTGGACTCATGTCTGGGTATCTAGTGGACTCATGTCTAGTATCTAGTGTCCTCATGTCTAGTATCTAGTGTCCTCATGACTAGTATCTATGTCCTCATGACTAGTATCTAGTGTGACTCATGCTCTAGTATCTAGTGTCCTCATGATCTAGTATCTAGTGTCCTCATGTCTAGTATCTAGTGGACTCATGTCTAGTATCTAGTGGACTCATGTCTAGTAACTCTAGTGGACTCATGTCTAGTATCTAGTGTCCTCATGTCTAGTATCTAGTGGACTCATGTCTAGTATATAGTGGACTCATGCTAGTATCTAGTGGACTCATGTAGTATTATCTAGTGGCCTCATGTCTAGTATCTAGTGGACTCATGTCTAGTATCTAGTGGACTCATGTCTAGTATCTAGTGGACTCATGTCTAGTATCTAGTGGACTCATGTCTAGTATCTAGTGGACTCATGTCTAGTATCTAGTGTCACTCATGTCTAGTATCTAGTGGACTCATGTCTAGTATCTAGTGGACTCATGTATATTATCTAGTGGACTCATGTCTAGTATCTAGTGGACTCATGACTAGTATGTAGTGGACTCATGTCTAGTATCTAGTGGACTCATGTCTAGTATCTAGTGGACTCATGTCTAGTATCTAGTGGACTCATGTCTAGTATCTAGTGGACTCATGTCTAGTATCTAGTGGACTCATGTCTAGTATCTAGTGGACTCATGTCTAGTATCTAGTGGACTCATGTCTAGTATCTAGTGGACTCATGTCTAGTATCTAGTGGACTCATGTCTAGTATCTAGTGGACTCATGTCTAGTATCTAGTGGACTCATGTATATTATCTAGTGGACTCATGTCTAGTATCTAGTGGACTCATGTCTAGTATCTAGTGGACTCATGACTAGGTATGTAGTGGACTCATGTCTAGTATCTAGTGGACTCATGTCTATATGTAGTGGACTCCATGTCTAGTATCTAGTGGACTCATGTCTAGTATCTAGTGGACTCATGTCTAGTATCTAGTGTATCTATGTGGACTCATGTCTAGTATCTAGTGGACTCATGTCTAGTATCTAGTGGACTCATGACTAGTATCTAGTGGACTCATGTCTAGTATCTAGTGGACTCATGTCTAGTATCTAGTGGACTCATGTATATTATCTAGTGGACTCATGACTAGTATGTAGTGGACTCATGTCTAGTATCTAGTGGACTCATGTCTAGTATCTAGTGGACTCATGTCTAGTATCTTATCTAGTGGACTCATGTCTGAAGTATCTAGTGGACTCATGTCTAGTATCTAGTGGACTCATGTCTAGTATCTAGTGGACTCATGACTAGTATGTAGTGGACCTGTATGTCTGGTATCTAGTGGACTCATGTCTAGTATCTAGTGGACTCATGTCTAGTCAGTGGACTCATGTCTAGTATCTAGTGGACTCATGTCTAGTATCTAGTGGACTCATGTCTAGTATCTAGTGGACTCATGTCATTATCTAGTGGACTCATGTCTAGTATCATGGACTCACTAGTATCTAGTGGACTCATGAGGTATCTAGTGGACTCATGAGTCCACTAGTGGACTCATGTCTAGTATCTAGTGGACTCACTATTATCTAGACATGAGACTCTATGACTAGTCATGAGTGGACTCATGACTAGTATCTAGTGGACTCATACTAGTATCATAGTGGACTCATGATACTAGTGAGATCTGAGTGGACACTCATGACTAGTATCTAGTGGACTCATGTCTAGTATCTAGTGGACTCTAGATACTAGACTCATGAGTCCACTAGATACTAGTCATAGAGGACCATGACTAGATACTAGTCATGAACTAGATACTAGACATAAGTACACTAGATACTATATATGAGTACACTGGACATGAGTACACCAGATACTAGACATGAGTACAACTATGATACTAGATATCATGTCTAGAATATAAGGTGAGTCCTCATAGATACTAGATGAGTACACCAGATACTAGTGTACTCATGTCCTGGAATTGTCCTAGTGTACTCATGTCTAGTGTCTAGTGTACTCATGTCTAGTGTCTAGTGGACTAATTTCTAGTGTGCTAGTATCTAGTGTCCTCATGTCTATGGTACTAGTATGTAGTGTCCTCATGTCTAGTATCTAGTGGACTCATGTCTTAGTATCTAGATGTATTCATGTTTATGGTTCTACATATCTTGTCTACTAATTTCTAGTATCTAGTGTCCTCATGTCTAGTATCTAGTGTCCTCATGTCTATTATCTAGTGTCCTCATGTCTATTATCTAGTGTCCTCATGTCTATTATCTAGTGTCCTCATGTCTATTATCTAGTGTCCTCATGTCTAGTATCTAGTGTCCTCATGTCTATTATCTAGTGTCCTCATGTCTATTATCTAGTGTCCTCATGTCTATTATCTAGTGTCCTCATGTCTATTATCTAGTGTCCTCATGTCTATTATCTAGTGTCCTCATGTCTATTATCTAGTGTCCTCATGTCTATTATCTAGTGTCCTCATGTCTATTATCTAGTGTCCTCATGTCTATTATCTAGTGTCCTCATGTCTAGTATCTAGTGTCCTCATGTCTATTATCTAGTGTCCTCATGTCTAGTATCTAGTGTCCTCATGTTCATATTATCTAGTGTCCTCATGTCTAGTATCTAGTGTCCTCATGTCTAGTATCTAGTGTCCTCATGTCTATTATCTAGTGTCCTCATGTCTATTATCTAGTGTCCTCATGTCTATTATCTAGTGTCCTCATGTCTATTATAATATAATAATAATATAATATAATATATGCCATTTAGCTAGTGATGTCTTATCTATCCAAAACGTATCTAGTGGACAGTCTATTATCTAGTGTCCTCATGTCTATTATCTAGTTCCTCATGTCTAGTATCTAGTGTCCTCATGTCTATTATCAGTGTCCTCATGTCTATTATCTAGTGTCCTCATGTTCAGTATCTAGTGTCCCATGCTCTATCCAGTGTCCCTGAGTCTATTATCTAGAGGATGGCTCACTATCTAGTGTCCTCATGTCTATTATCTAGTGTCCTCTGTCTATTATCTAGTGTCCTCATGTCTATTATCTAGTGTCCTCATGTCTAGTATCTAGTGTCCTCATGTCTAGTATCTAATGGACTGATGTCTAGTATCTAGTGTCCTCATGTCTAGTATCTAGTGTCTCATGTCTAGTATCTAGTGTCCTCATGTCTATTATCTAGTGGACTCATGTCTATTATCTAGTGTCCTCATGTCTATTATCTAGTGTCCTCATGTCTAGTATTTAGTGTCCTCATGTCTAGTATCTAGTGTCCTCATGTCTAATGGACCTATCCTAGTGTCCTCATGTCTATTATCTAGTGTCCTCATGTCTAGTATCTAGTGTCCTCATGTCTATTATCTAGTGTCCTCATGTCTATTATCTAGTGTCCTCATGTCTAGTATCTAGTGTCCTCATGTCTATTATCTAGTGTCCTCATGTCTATTATCTAGTGTCCTCATGTCTATTATCTAGTGTCCTCATGTCTAGTATCTAGTGTCCTCATGTCTATTATCTAGTGTCCTCATGTCTATTATCATGTCTAGTATCTAGTGTCCTCATGTCTATTATCTAGTGTCCTCATGTCTATTATCTAGTGTCCTCATGTCTATTATCTAGTGTCCTCATGTCTATTATCTAGTGTCCTCATGTCTAGTATCTAGTGTCCTCATGTCTAGTATTTAGTGTCCTCATGTCTAGTATCTAGTGTCCTAAATGGTCTAGTATCTAATGGACTCATGTCTAGCGAAAATCTAGTGGACTCATGTCTATTATCTAGTGGACTCATGTCTATTATCTAAAGTGGACTCATGTCTAGTATCTAGTGTCCTCATGTCTAGTATCTAGTGTCCTCATGTCTATTATCTAGTGTCCTCATGTCTAGTATCTAATGGACTCATGTCTAGTAGTCGCTTTGGATAAAGCGTCTGCTAAATAGCATACTATTATTATTATATATTATAGTAACTAGTTTCCTAATGTCTAGTGTTTTAGTGTCCTAATGTCTGGTATCTCGTGGACTCATGTCTATTATCTCGTGGACTCACTCATGGTCTATTATCTAGTGGTCCTCGTGTCTAGTATCTAGTGGACTCATGTCTAGTATCTAGTGGACTCATGTCTAGTATCTAGTGTCCTCATGTCTAGTATCTAGTGTCCTCATGTCTATTATCTAGTGTCCTCATGTCTATTATCTAGTGTCCTCATGTCTATTATCTAGTGTCCTCATGTCTATTATCTAGTGTCCTCATGTCTAGTATCTAATGGACTCATGTCTAGTAGTCGCTTTGGATAAAAGCGTCTGCTAAATGGCATATATTATTATATATTATAGTAACTAGTTTCCTAATGTCTAGTGTTTAGTGTCCTAATGTCTGGTCTGGACTCATGTCTAGTATCTCGTGGACTCACGTCTATGGTACTAGTATCTAGTGGACTCATGTCTAGTATCTAGTGGACTCATGTCTAGTATCTAGTGGACTCATGTCTAGTATCTAGTGGACTCCATGTCTAGTATCTAGTGTCTCATGTCTAGTATCTAGTGTCCTCATGTCTAGTATCTAATGGACTCATGTCTAGGGTAGTAGTATTGGATAAATGTCTAGTATCTAGTGGAATCGTGTCTAGTATCTAGTGGACTGGAAGTGTCTAGTATCTATAACTGTCTTTCCTAATGTCTAGTATCTAGTGTCTCATGTCAGTATCTAGTGGACTCATGTCTAGTATCTAGTGGACTCCATGTCTAGTATGTAGTGGACTATGACTAGTATCTAGTGGACTCATGTCTAGTATCTAGTGGACTCATGTCGAGTATCTAGTGGACTCATGACTAGTATGTAGTGGACTCATGACTAGTATCTAGTGGACTCATGTATATTATCTAGTGGACTCATGTCTAGTATCTAGTGGACTCATGTCTAGTATCTAGTGGACTCATGTATATTATCTAGTGGACTCATGACTAGTATCTAGTGGACTCATGTCTAGTATCTAGTGGACTCATGTCTAGTATCTAGTGGACTCATGTCTAGTATCTAGTGGACTCATGTCTAGTATCTAGTGGACTCATGTCTAGTATCTAGTGGACTCATGTCTAGTATCTAGTGGACTCATGTATATTATCTAGTGGACTCATGTCTAGTATCTAGTGGACTCATGTCTAGTATCTAGTGGACTCATGTCTAGTATCTAGTGGACTCATGTCTAGTATCTAGTGGACTCATGACTAGTATCTAGTGACTCATGTTCAGTATCTAGTGGACTCATGTCTAGTATCTAGTGGACTCATGTCTAGTATCTAGTGGACTCATGTCTAGTATCTAGTGGACTCTGTGACTAGTATCTAGTGGACTCATGTCTAGTATCTAGTGGACTCTGTCTAGTATCTAGTGGACTCATGACTAGTATCTAGTGTCCTAGTATCAGTGTCTAGTATCTAGTGGACTCATGTCTAGTATCTAGTGGACTCATGTCTAGTATCTAGTGGACTCATGTATATTATCTAGTGGACTCATGTCTAGTATCTAGTGTCCTCATGTCTAGTATCTAGTGGACTCATGTCTAGTATCTAGTGGACTCATGTCTAGTATCTAGTGGTACTCATGTCTAGTATCTAGTGGACTCATGTCTAGTATCTAGTGGACTCATGTGTATCTAGTGGACTCATGTCTAGTATCTAGTGGACTCATGTCTAGTATCTAGTGGACTCATGTCCTAGTATCTAGTGGACTCATGTCTAGTATCTAGTGGACTCATGTCTAGTATCTAGTGGACTCATGTCTAGTATCTAGTGGACTCATGACTATCTATGGACTCATGTCTAGTATAGTATGGACTCATGTCTAGTATCTAGTGGACTCATGTCTAGTATCTAGTGACCTCATATTCAGGTATCAGTGGACTCATGTCTAGTATCTAGTGGACTCATGTCTAGTATCTAGTGGACTCATGTCTATTATCTAGTGGACTCATGTCTAGTATCTAGTGGACTCTGTCTAGGGGTGGACTCTATTGTACTCATGTCTAGTATTTAGTGTACTCATGTCTGGTTCAATGTACTATTATCTAGTGGACTAAATGTCTATTATCTAGTGGACTCATGTCTAGTATCTAGTGTCCTCATGTCTAGTATCTAGTGTCCCTCATGCTCATTATCTAGGGACTATTATCTATGTATGTCATTGTCTAGTGTCCTCAGTCTATTATCTAGTGTCCTCATGTCTATTATCTAGGTCCTCTGTCTAGCCTCCCTACCACTGTAGTCGCTTTGGATAAAAGCTCCCGCTCAGCCCAGTCAAAACTGTTAGCTGCTCTGGCCCCAATGGTGGAACAAACTCCCTCACGCGCCAGGACTAGTATCGGACTCATGTCTATTATCTAGTGGACCGGAGACACTCTGTCTAATCTAGTGTCCTCTTTAGGAATACCTCATGGATAGGATAAGTAATGGACTCCTCTCAGTCCCCCCCCTTAAATGGGATTTATTATTATTATTGTATTAAGTGACTGTTTCCACTGGATGTCATAAGGTGAATGCACCAATTTGTACTAGTATCTAGTGGCTCTGGATCTAAGGACTCTGCTAAATGACTTAAATGTAAATGTAATGTAAATGTGTCCTCATGTCTAGTATATTGTCCTCATGTCTAGTATCTAGTGTCCTCATGTCTAGTATCTAGTGGACTCATGTCTAGTATCTGGTGTCCTCATGTCTAGTATATAGTGGACTCATGTCTAGTATATAGTGGACTCATGTCTAGTATCTAGTGTCCTCATGTCTATTATCTAGTGTCCTCATGTCTAGTATCTAGTGGACTCATGTCTAGTATATAGTGGACTCATGTCTAGTATCTAGTGGACTCATGACTAGTATCTAGTGGACTCATGTCTAGTATCTAGTGTCCTCATGTCTAGTATCTAGTGTCCTCATGTCTAGTATATAGTGGACTCATGTCTATATCTAGTGTCCTCCTGCTCTAGTGGCTCATGTCACAGTATCTAGTGGACTCATGTCTAGTATATAGTGGACTCATCTCTAGTATCTAGTGTCCTCATGTCTAGTATCTAGTGTCCTCATGTCTAGTAGTGGACTCATGTCTGGTATATAGTGGACTCATGTCTAGTATCTAGTGGACTCATGTCCTGGTATCTCGTGGACTCATGTCTAGTATCTAGTGGACTCATGTCTAGTATCTAGTGGACTCATGTCTAGTATCTAGTGGACTCATGACTAGTATCTAGTGGACTCATGTCTAGTATCTAGTGGACTCATGTCTAGTATCTAGTGGACTCATGTCTAGTATCTAGTGGACTCATGTCTAGTATCTAGTGGACTCATGTCTAGTATCTAGTGGACTCATGTCTAGTATCTAGTGGACTCATGGATCTAGTGGACTCATGTCTAGTATCTAGTGGACTCATGTCCAGGGCACTACTCTCTATTGTACTCATGTCTAGTATCATCTACAGTATCTAGTGGACTCATGTCTAGTATGTAGTGGACTCATGTAAGGTATCTAGTGGACTCATGACTAGTATCTAGTGGACTCATGACTAGTATCTAGTGGACTCATGACTAGTATCTAGTGGACTCATGTCTAGTATCTAGTGGACTCATGTATATTATCTAGTGGACTCATGTCTAGTATCTAGTGTCCTCATGACTAGTATCTAGTGTCCTCATGACTAGTATCTAGTGGACTCATGTCTAGTATCTAGTGTCCTCATGACTAGTATCTAGTGTCCTCATGACTAGTATCTAGTGTCCTCATGACTAGTATCTAGTGGACTCATGTCTAGTATCTAGTGGACTCATGTATATTATCTAGTGGACTCATGACTAGTATCTAGTGGACTCATGTCTAGTATCTAGTGGACTCATGTCTAGTATCTAGTGTCCTCATGACTAGTATCTAGTGTCCTCATGACTAGTATCTAGTGTCCTCATGACTAGTATCTAGTGGACTCATGTCTAGTATATAGTGGACTCATGTCTAGTATCTAGTGTCCTCATGACTAGTATCTAGTGTCCTCATGACTAGTATCTAGTGGACTCATGTCTAGTATATAGTGG
>NW_025755081.1:0-8230 GCF_021184085.1 Oncorhynchus gorbuscha
TAACAGGGTAACAGACTATAACAGACAGGGTAACAGACTATAGAGGTGAGCAGGGTAACAGACTATAGAGGTGAGCAGGGTAACAGACTACAGAGGTGAGCAGGGTAACAGACTATAGAGGTGAGCAGGGTAACAGACTATAGAGGTGAGCAGGGTAACAGACTACAGACTATAGAGGTGAGCAGGGTAACAGACTATAGAGGTGAGCAGGGTAACAGACTATAGAGGTGAGCAGGGTAACAGACTACAGACTATAGAGGTGAGCAGGGTAACAGACTATAGAGGTGAGCAGGGTAACAGACTATAGAGGTGAGCAGGGTAACAGACTACAGACTATAGAGGTGAGCAGGGTAACAGACTATAGAGGTGAGAAGGGTAACAGACTACAGACTATAGAGGTGAGCAGGGTAACAGACTATAGAGGTGAGCAGGGTAACAGACTACAGGCTATAGAGGTGAGCAGGGTAACAGACTACAGACTATAGAGGTGAGCAGGGTAACAGACTACAGACTATAGAGGTGAGTAGGGTAACAGACTATAGAGGTGAGCAGGGTAACAGACTATAGAGGTGAGCAGGGTAACAGACTATAGAGGTGAGCAGGGTAACAGACTATAGAGGTGAGCAGGTAACAGATCACAGACTATAGAGAGTGCAGGGTAACAGACTATAGAGGTGAGCAGGGTAAATAAGACTATAGAGGTGAGCAGGGTAACAGACTACAGACTATAGAGGTGAGCAGGGTAACAGACTACAGACTATAGAGGTGAGTAGGGTAACAGACTATAGAGGTGAGCAGGGTAACAGACTATAGAGGTGAGCAGGGTAACAGACTATAGAGGTGAGCAGGGTAACAGACTATAGAGGTGAGCAGGGTAACAGACTACAGACTATAGAGGTGAGCAGGGTAACAGACTATAGAGGTGAGCAGGGTAACAGACTATAGAGGTGAGCAGGGTAACAGACTACAGACTATAGAGGTGAGCAGGGTAACAGACTATAGAGGTGAGCAGGGTAACAGACTATAGAGGTGAGCAGGGTAACAGACTACAGACTATAGAGGTGAGCAGGGTAACAGACTATAGAGGTGAGAAGGGTAACAGACTACAGACTATAGAGGTGAGCAGGGTAACAGACTATAGAGGTGAGCAGGGTAACAGACTACAGGCTATAGAGGTGAGCAGGGTAACAGACTACAGACTATAGAGGTGAGCAGGGTAACAGACTACAGACTATGAGTAGGAGACTATAGAGGTGAGCAGGGTAACAGACTATAGAGGTGAGCAGGGTAACAGACTATAGAGGTGAGTAGGGTAACAGACTACAGACTATAGAGGTGAGCAGGGTAACAGACTATAGAGGTGAGCAGGGTAACAGACTACAGACTATAGAGGTGAGTAGGGTAACAGACTATAGAGGTGAGTAGGGTAACAGACTACAGGCTATAGAGGTGAGCAGGGTAACAGACTATAGAGGTGAGTAGGGTAACATACCATAGAGGTGAGCAGGGTAACAGACTATAGAGGTGAGCAGGGTAACAGACTATAGAGGTGAGCAGGGTAACAGACTACAGACTATAGAGGTGAGCAGGGTAACAGACTACAGACTATAGAGGTGAGCACGGTAACAGACTACAGACTATAGAGGTGAGCAGGGTAACAGACTATAGAGGTGAGCAGGGTAACAGACTACAGACTATAGAGGTGAGCAGGGTAACAGACTACAGACTATAGAGGTGAGCAGGGTAACAGACTATAGAGGTGAACAGGGTAACAGACTATAGAGGTGAGCAGGGTAACAGACTACAGACTATAGAGGTGAGCAGGGTAACAGACTATAGAGGTGAACAGGGTAACAGACTATAGAGGTGAGCAGGGTAACAGACCATAGAGGTGAGCAGGGTAACAGACTACAGACTATAGAGGTGAGCAGGGTAACAGACTACAGGCTATAGAGGTGAGCAGGGTAACAGAGTATAGAGGTGAGTAGGGTAACATACTATAGAGGTGAGTAGGGTAACAGACTATAGAGGTGAGCAGGGTAACAGACTATAGAGGTGAGCAGGGTATAACAGACTATAGAGGTGAGCACTAATAGCCCTAGATCAGCCCTAGATCAGTCCTAGATCACAAGATACATCCCTAATAATAGCCCTAGGTCAGCTCTAGTTCAGCAGATCAGCCCTAGATCAGCTCTATATTACAACATATATCACTAATAATAGCCCTAGATCTATATCAGCCTTAGATCACAACATGTAGTACTAATAGTAGCCCTAGATCAGCTCTATATCAGCCTTAGATCACAACATGTAGTACTAATAGTAGACTTTGATCAACTCTAGATCAGCCCTAGGTCGGCCCTAGATAAACTCTAGATCAGCCCTAGGTCAGCCCTAGATCACAACATAAAGCACTACTAATAGCTCTAGATCATCCCTAGATCATCCATGGATCAACCATTGATAAGGTCTAGATCAGATTTTGATCAGCCCTAAATAAGCCCTATATCAGCCGTAGATCACAAAGTGAATCACTGGTAAAAGCCCTAGATCAGCCCGAGATCAGCTCTAGATCAGCCCTAGATCAGCTCTAGATCAGCCCTAGATCAGCTCTAGATCAGCTCTAGATCAGCCCTAGATCAGCTCTAGATCAGCCCTAGATCAGCTCTAGATCAGCCCTAGATCAGCCCGAGATCAGCTCTAGATCAGCCCGAGATCAGCTATAGATCAGCCCGAGATCAGCTCTAGATCAGCCCTAGATCAGCTCTAGATCAGCTCTAGATCAGCCCTAGATCAGCTCTAGACCAGCCCTAGATCAGCCCGAGATCAGCTCTAGATCAGCCCGAGATCAGCTCTAGATCAGCCCGAGATCAGCTCTAGATCAGCCCTAGATCAGCTCTAGATCAGCTCTAGATCAGCCCTAGATCAGCTCTAGATCAGCCCTAGATCACAACAAAAAGCACGAATAATAGTTCTAGATCATCCCTAGATCATCCCTAGATCAGCCCTAGATCAGCTCTAGATCAGTCCTAGATCAGCCCTAGATCAGCTCTAGATCAGCCCTAGATCACAACAAAAAGCATGAATAATAGTTCTAGATCATCCCTAGATCATCCCTAGATCAGCCCTAGATCAGCTCTAGATCAGTCCTAGATCAGCTCTTTATTACAACATATATCACTAATAATAGCCCTAGATTAACTCTATATCAGCCTTAGATCACAACATGAATAATTAATCATGCTCTAGATTAGCCCTAGATCAGCCCTAGATTACAACATAAAGCACTAATAATAGCCCTAGATCAACTCTAGATCAGTCCTAGATCAGCTCTATATTACAACATATATCACTAATAATAGCCCTAGATTAACTCTATATCAGCCCTAGATCAGCTCTATATTACAACATATATCACTAATAATAGCCCTAGATTAACTCTATATCAGCCTTAGATCACAACATGAATCACTAATAATAGCCTTAGATCAGCTCTAGATCAAAACATAAAGCTCTAATAAAAGCCCTATATCAGACCTAGATCAGCTCTAGATCAGCCCTATATCAGATCTAGATCAGCCCTAGATCAGCTCTAGATCAGTCCTAGATCATCCCTAGATCAGCCCTAGATCAGCTCTAGATCAGTCCTAGATCAGCTCTAGATCAGTCCTAGATCATCCCTAGATCAGCCCTAGATCACAACATGCAGTACTAATAGTAGCCCTAGATCACAACATAATGCACTAATAGCCTAGATCAACCCTAGATCACAACATGCAGTACTAATAGTAGCCCTAGATCACAACATAATGCACTAATAGCCCTAGATCAGCCCTAGATCACAACATAATGCACTAATAGCCCTAGATCAGCCCTAGATCACAACATGCAGTACTAATAGTAGCCCTAGATCACAGCATAAAGCAATAATAAAAGCCCTAGATCAGCCCTAGATCAGCCCTAGATCAGCCCTAGATCAGCCCTAGATCAGCCCTAGATCAGCCCTAGATCACAACATAATGCACTAATAGCCCTAGATCAACCCTAGATCAGTCCTAGATCACAACATGCAGTACTAATAGTAGCCCTAGATCACAGCATAAAGCACTAATAGCCTAGATCAACCCTAGATCAGCCCTAGATCACAACATGCAGTACTAATAGTAGCCCTAGATCACAGCATAGAGCAATAATAAAAGCCCTAGATCAGCCCTAGATCACAGCATAGAGCAATAATAAAAGCCCTAGATCAGCCCTAGATCACAGCATAAAGCACTAATAATAGCCCTAGATCAACTGTGGATCAACTCTAGATCAGCTCTAAATGATGACATAAAGCACTAATAATAGCTCTAGGTCAGCCTTAGATAGGCGGCAGTAGCCTAGTGGTTAGAGCATTGGACTAGTAATCGAAAGGTTGCAAGTTCGAATCCCCGAGCTGACAAGGTACAAATCTGTCGTTCTGCCCCTGAACAGGCAGTTAACCCACTGTTCCTAGGCCGTCCATTTGAAAAATAAGAATTTGTTCTTAACTGACCTGACTAGTTAAATAAAGGTTAAAGGCCCCCTGACCACTCTGCCTGCCCCTGACCACTCTGCCTGCCCTGACCACTCTGCCTGCCCTGACCACTCTGCCTGCCCCTGACCACTCTGCCTGCCCCTGACCACTCTGCCTGCCCCTGACCACTCTGCCCCTGACCACTCTGCCTGCCCCTGACCACTCTGCCTGCCCCTGACCACTCTGCCTGCCCCTGACCACTCTGCCTGCCCCTGACCACTCTGCCTGCCCCTGACCACTCTGCCTGCCCCTGACCACTCTGCCACTCTGGGTCCTGTGTCTGCATCTGGGTCCTTGGTCCTGTGTCTGCATCTGGGTCCTTGGTCCTGTGTCTGCATCTGGGTCCTTGGTCCTGTGTCTGCATCTGGGTCCTGTGTCTGCATCTGGGTCCTGTGTCTGCATCTGGGTCCTGTGTCTCTATCTGGGTCCTGTGTCTCTATCTGGGTCCTGTGTCTGCATCTGGGTCCTAGGTCCAGTGTCTGCATCTGGGTCCTGGGTCCAGTGTCTCTATCTGGGTCCTGTGTCTCTATCTGGGTCCTGTGTCTCTATCTGGGTCATGTGTCTGCATCTGGGTCATGTGTCTGCATCTGGGTCCTAGGTCTGCATCTGGGTCCTGTGTCTGCATCTGGGTCCTAGGTCTGCATCTGGGTCCTAGGTCTGCATCTGGGTCCTGTGTCTGCATCTGGGTCCTAGGTCTGCATCTGGGTCCTAGGTCTGCATCTGGGTCCTGTGTCGGTCTACTAACCAAGGGCGATGAATAGGCTGTGTATTTGGTATAAGTAGCTTCATAGTAAGGGGAGAGGGATCCAAAAATAAGCCCTGTGTTTGTCTCTGGTCCAGCTGCTATAGACCCACTGCTACCATACTGAGACAGTGAGTCAACCTCTGCTATAGAACCACTGCTACCATACTGGAGACAGTGAGTCAACCCTCTGCTATAGAACCACTGCTACCATACTGGAGACAGTGAGTCAACCCTCTGCTATAGAACCACTGCTACCATACTGGAGACAGTGAGTCAACCCTCTGCTATAGAACCACTGCTACCATACTGGAGACAGTGAGTCAACCCTCTGCTATAGAACCACTGCTACCATACTGGAGACAGTGAGTCAACCCTCTGCTATAGAACCACTGCTACCATACTGGAGACAGTGAGTCAACCCTCTGCTAGAACCACTGCTACCATACTGAGACAGTGAGTCAGCCCTCTGCTATAGAACCACTGCTACCATACTGAGACAGGAGTCAACCCTCTGCTATAGAACCACTGCTACCATACTGGAGACAGTGGAGTCAACCCTCTGCTATAGAACCACTGCTACCATACTGGAGACGGTGAGTCAACCCTCTGCTATAGAACCACTGCTACCATACTGGAGACGGTGAGTCAGCCTCTGCTATAGAACCACTGCTACCATACTGGAGACAGACGAGTCAACCCTCTGCTATAGAACCACTGCTACCATACTGGAGACAGTGAGTCAACCCTCTGCTATAGAACCACTGCTACCATACTGAGACAGTGAGTCAACCCTCTGCTATAGAACCACTGCTACATACTGGAGACAGTGAGTCAACCTCTGCTATAGAACCACTGCTACCATACTGGAGACAGTGAGTCAACCTCTGCTATGAGAACCACTGCTACCATATGGAGACAGTGAGTCAACCTCTGCTATAGAACCACTGCTACCATACTGGAGACAGTGAGATCAACCCTCTGCTATAGAACCACTGCTACCATACCGAGACAGTGAGTCAACCCTCTGCTATAGAACCACTGCTACCATACTGGAGACAGGGAGTCAACCTCTGCTATAGAACCACTGCTACCATACTGGAGACAGTGATTCAACCCTCTGCTATAGAACCACTGCTACCATACTGGAGACAGTGAGTCAACCCTCTGCTATAGAACCACTGCTACCATACTGGAGACAGTGAGTCAACCCTCTGCTATAGAACCACTGCTACCATACTGGAGACAGTGAGTCAACTCTGCTATAGAACCACTGCTACCATACTGGAGACAGTGAGTCAACCCTCTGCTATAGAACCACTGCTACCATACTGGAGACAGTGAGTCAACCTCTGCTATAGAACCACTACTAATATACTGAGACAGTGAGTCAACCCTCTGCTATAGAACCACTGCTACCATACTGGAGACAGTGAGTCGACCCTCTGCTATAGAACCACTGCTACCATACTGGAGACAGTGAGTCAACCTCGTTATAGAACCACTGCTACCATACTGGAGACAGTGAGTCAACCCTCTGCTATAGAACCACTGCTACCATACTGGAGACAGTGAGTCAACCCTCTGCTATAGAACCACTGCTACCATACTGGCACAGTGAGTCAACCTGCTATAGAACCACTGCTACCATACTGGAGACAGTGAGTCAACCTGTTATAGAACCACTGCTACCATACTGAGACAGTGAGTCAACCCTCTGCTATAGAACCACTGCTACCATACTGGAGACAGTGAGTCAACCCTCTGCTATAGAACCACTGCTACCATACTGGAGACAGTGAGTCAACCCTCTGCTATAGAACCACTGCTACCATACTGGAGACAGTGAGTCAACCCTCTGCTATAGAACCACTGCTACCATACTGGAGACAGTGAGTCAACCTCTGCTATAGAAAACTCACTGCTACCATACTGAGACAGTGAGTCAACCCTCTGCTATAGAACCACTGCTACCATACTGAGACAGTGAGTCAACCCTGCTATAGAACCACTGCTACCATACTGAGACAGTGAGTCAACCCTCTGCTATAGAACCACTGCTACCATACTGAAGACAGTGAGTCAACCCTCTGCTATAGAACCACTGCTACCTGCAGAACTGAGGTAAGCATCTCTAGAGGCCCAAAAGACTGGACCTTTACAGACAGGTTTAATTCTCGCATGGAGAACTGAAAATATCAGGATTTGACTCCAGCTCCAGCTGACAGTGAATACCATAGTGGAGACAGTGAGTCAACCCTCTGTATGGCCCCCTGTATGTAATGTTAATGAAGGGCAGTAATACCATACTGGAGACAGTGAGTCAACCCTCCGTATGGCCTCCTGTATGTAATGTTAATGAAGGGCAGTAATACCATACTGGAGACAGTGAGTCAACCCTCCGTATGGCCCCCTGTATGTAATGTTAATGAAGGGCAGTAATACCATACAGGAGACAGTGAGTCAACCCTCCATATGGCCCCCTGTATGTAATGTTAATGAAGGGCCTGGCAGTAATACCATACAGGAGACAGTGAGTCAACCCTCCATATGGCCCCCTGTATGTAATGTTAATGAAGGGCAGTAATACCATACTGGAGACAGTGAGTCAACCCTCTGTATGGCCCCCTGTATGTAATGTTAATGAAGGGCAGTAATACCATACAGGAGACAGTGAGTCAACCCTCCGTATGGCCCCCTGTATGTAATGTTAATGAAGGGCAGTAATACCATACTGGAGACAGTGAGTCAACCCTCCATATGGCCCCCTGTATGTAATGTTAATGAAGGGCAGTAATACCATACTGGAGACAGTGAGTCAACCCTCCGTATGGCCCCCTGTATGTAATGTTAATGAAGGGCAGTAATACCATACAGGAGACAGTGAGTCAACCCTCCGTATGGCCCCTGTATGTAATGTTAATGAAGGG
>NW_025755082.1:0-8226 GCF_021184085.1 Oncorhynchus gorbuscha
TTTACATTTACATTTACATTTAAGTCATTTAGCAGACGCTCTTATCCAGAGCGTACTTACAAATTGGTGCATTCACCTTATGACATCCAGTGGGACAGTCACTTAACAATAGTGCATCTAAAACTTAGGGGGTGGGGTGAGAGGGATTACTTAACCTATCCTAGGTATTCCTTAAAGAGGTGGGGTCATGGTCTTGTAGCGGATGCGAGCTTCAACTGGAAGCCAGTGGAGAGAACGGAGGAGCGGGGTGACGTGAGAGAACTTGGGAAGGTTGAACACCAGACGGGCTGCGGCGTTCTGGATGAGTTGAAGGGGTTTAATGGCACAGGCAGGGGGCCCAGCCAACAGCGAGTTGCAGTAATCCAGACGGGAGATGACAAGTGCCTGGATTAGGACCTGCGCCGCTTCCTGTGTGAGGCAGGGTCGTACTCTGCGGATGTTGTAGAGCATGAACCTACAGGAACGGGCCACCGCCTTGATGTTAGTTGAGAACGACAGGGTGTTGTCCAGGATCACGCCAAGGTTCTTGGCGCTCTGGGAGGAGGACACAATGGAGTTGTCGACCGTGATGGCGAGATCATGGAACGGGCAGTCCTTCCCCGGGAGGAAGAGCAGCTCCGTCTTGCCGAGGTTCAGCTTGAGGTGGTGATCCGTCATCCACACTGATATGTCTGCCAGACATGCAGAGATGCGATTCGCCACCTGGTCATCAGAAGGGGGAAAGGAGAAGATTAATTGTGTGTCGTCTGCATAGCAATGATAAGAGAGACCATGTGAGGTTATGACAGAGCCAAGTGACTTGGTGTATAGCGAGAATAGGAGAGGGCCAAGAACAGAGCCCTGGGGGACACCAGTGGTGAGAGCGCGTGGTGAGGAGACAGATTCTCGCCACGCCACCTGGTAGGAGCGACCTGTCAGGTAGGACGCAATCCAAGCGTGGGCCGCGCCGGAGATGCCCAACTCGGAGAGGGTGGAGAGGAGGATCTGATGGTTCACAGTATCGAAGGCAGCCGATAGATCTAGAAGGATGAGAGCAGAGGAGAGAGAGTTAGCTTTAGCAGTGCGGAGCGCCTCCGTGATACAGAGGAGAGCAGTCTCAGTTGAATGACTAGTCTTGAAACCTGACTGATTTGGATCAAGAAGGTCATTCAGAGAGAGATAGCGGGAGAGCTGGCCAAGGACGGCACGTTCAAGAGTTTTGGAGAGAAAAGAAAGAAGGGATACTGGTCTGTAATTGTTGACATCGGAGGGATCGAGTGTAGGTTTTTTCAGAAGGGGTGCAACTCTCGCTCTCTTGAAGACGGAAGGGACGTAGCCAACGGTCAGGGATGAGTTGATGAGCGAGGTGAGGTAAGGGAGAAGGTCTCCGGAAATGGTCTGGAGAAGAGAGGAGGGGATAGGGTCAAGCGGGCAGGTTGTTGGGCGGCCGGCCGTCACAAGACGCGAGATTTCATCTGGAGAGAGAGGGGAGAAAGAGGTCAGAGCACAGGGTAGGGCAGTGTGAGCAGAACCAGCGGTGTCGTTTGACTTAGCAAACGAGGATCGGATGTCGTCGACCTTCTTTTCAAAATGGTTGACGAAGTCATCTGCAGAGAGGGAGGAGGGGGGGGAGGGGGCGGAGGGATTCAGGAGGGAGGAGAAGGTGGCAAAGAGCTTCCTAGGGTTAGAGGCAGATGCTTGGAATTTAGCGTGGTAGAAAGTGGCTTTAGCAGCAGAGACAGAGGAGGAAAATGTAGAGAGGAGGGAGTGAAAGGATGCCAGGTCCGCAGGGAGGCGAGTTTTCCTCCATTTCCGCCGGCTGCCCGGAGCCCTGTTCTGTGAGCTCGCAATGAGTCATCGAGCCACGGAGCGGGAGGGGAGGACCGAGCCGGCCTGGAGGATAGGGGACATAGAGAGTCAAGGGATGCAGAGAGGGAGGAGAGGAGGGTTGAGGAGGCAGAATCAGGAGATAGGTGGGAGAAGGTTTGAGCGGAGGGAAGAGATGATAGGATGGAAGAGGAGAGAGTAGCGGGGGAGAGAGAGCGAAGGTTGGGACGGCGCGATACCATCCGAGTAGGGGCAGTGTGGGAGGTGTTGGATGAGAGCGAGAGGGAAAAGGATACAAGGCAGTGGTCGGAGACTTGGAGGGAGTTGCAGTGAGGTTAGTGGAAGAACAGCATCTAGTAAAGATGAGGTCGAGCGTATTGCCTGCCTTGTGAGTAGGGGGGGAAGGTGAGAGGGTGAGGTCAAAAGAGGAGAGGAGGGGAAAGAAGGAGGCAGAGAGGAAAGAGTCAAAGGTAGACGTGGGGAGGTTAAAGTCGCCCAGAACTGTGAGAGGTGAGCCGTCCTCAGGAAAGGAGCTTATCAAGGCATCAAGCTCATTGATGAACTCTCCGAGGGAACCTGGAGGGCGATAAATGATAAGGATGTTAAGCTTGAAAGGGCTAGTAACTGTGACAGCATGGAATTCAAAGGAGGCGATAGACAGATGGGTAAGGGGAGAAAGAGAGAATGACCACTTGGGAGAGATGAGGATCCCGGTGCCACCACCCCGCTGACCAGATGCTCGGGTGTGCGAGAACACGTGGGCGGACGAAGAGAGAGCAGTAGGAGTAGCAGTGTTGTCTGTGGTGATCCATGTTTCCGTCAGTGCCAAGAAGTCGAGGGACTGGAGGGAGGCATAGGCTGAGATGAACTCTGCCTTGTTGACCGCAGATTGGCAGTTCCAGAGGCTACCGGAGACCTGGAACTCCACGTGGTCGTGCGCGCTGGGACCACCAGAGTAGGGTGGCCGCGGCCACGCGGTGAGGAGCGTTTGTATGGTCTGTGCAGAGAGGAGAGAACAGGGATAAACAGACACATAGTTGACAGGCTACAGAAGAGGCTACGCTAATGCAAAGGAGATTGAATGACAAGTGGACTACACGTCTCGAATGTTCAGAAAGTTAAGCTACGTAGCAAGAATCTTATTGACTAAAATGATTAAAATGATACAGTACTGCTGAAGTAGGCCAGCTGGCAGTGGGTGCGTTGTTGACACTACACTAATCAAGTCATTCCGTTGAGTGTAATAGTTTCTGCAGTGTTGCTATTCGGGGGCTAGCAGGCTAGCTAGCAGTGTTGTTTACGTTAAAAGAACGACAATAGATGGCTAGCGAACCTAGAAAATCGCTCTAGACTACACAATTATCTTTGATACAAAGACGGCTATGTAGCTAGCTAAGTAGCTAGCTACGATCAAACAAATCAAACCGTTGTACTGTAATGAAATGAAGTGAAAATGTGATACAACCTGTGAATGCGACCGGGTAGTTGAGTTCTATACAGAAGACGTTGGCTAGCGTTGGCTAGCTGTTGGCTAGCTAGCAGAGTCACCTACGTTAAGGACGACAAATAGCTGGCTAGCTAACCTCGGTAAATTAAGATAATCACTCTAAGACTACACACTCTAAACCTAAACAACACAATTATCTTGGATACGATGATACGATGATACGAAGACAGCAAAGACAGCTATGTAGGTAGCTAACACTAAACTAATCAAGTCGTTCAGTTGAGTGTAAAAGTTTCTCAGTGCAGCTAATCAGTGGACGTTAGCTAGCTGGCTAGTGAAGACTACGTTAGGACGGCGAAATACGATAATTACGCAATTATCTTTGATACAAAGACGGCTATGTAGCTAGCTGAGAAGAAATTGCTAAGATAAGACAAATCAAACCAGATCACCTTTATTTAACCAGGTAGACCAGATCACCTTTATTTAACCAGGTAGGCCAGATCACCTTTATTTAACCAGGTAGACCAGATCACCTTTATTTAACCAGGTAGACCAGATCACCTTTATTTAACCAGGTAGACCAGATCACCTTTATTTAAACAGGTAGACCAGATCACCTTTATTTAACCAGGTAGACCAGATCACCTTTATTTAAACAGGTAGACCAGATCACCTTTATTTAAACAGGTAGACCAGATCACCTTTATTTAACCAGGTAGACCAGATCACCTTTATTTAACCAGGTAGGTCAGATCACCTTTATTTAACCAGGTAGGCCAGATCACCTTTATTTAAACAGGTAGACCAGATCACCTTTATTTAACCAGGTAGACCAGATCACCTTTATTTAACCAGGTAGACCAGATCACCTTTATTTAAACAGGTAGACCAGATCACCTTTATTTAACCAGGTCACCTTTATTTAAACAGACCAGATCACCTTTATTTAACCAGGTAGACCAGATCACCTTTATTTAAACAGGTAGACCAGATCACCTTTATTTAACCAGGTAGACCAGATCACCTTTATTTAACCAGGTAGACCAGATCACCTTTATTTAACCAGGTAGACCAGATCACCTTTATTTAAACAGGTAGACCAGATCACCTTTATTTAAACAGGTGACCAGACCAGATCACCTTTATTTAACCAGGTAAACCAGATCACACCTTTATTTAACCAGGTAGGCTTTATTTAACCAGGTAGACCAGATCACCTTTATTTAAACAGGTAGACCAGATCACCTTTATTTAACAAGGTAGACACAGATCACCTTTATTTAACCACGTAGACAGATCACCTTTATTTAAACAGATCACCTTTATTTAAACAGGTAGACCAGATCACCTTTATTTAACCAGGTAGACCAGATCACCTTTATTTAACCAGGTAGGCCAGATCACCTTTATTTAACCAGGTAGACCAGATCACCTTTATTTAACCAGGTAGGCCAGATCACCTTTATTTAAACAGGTAGACCAGTTGAGAACAAGTTCTTAATTACAACTGTGACCTGGCCAAGATAAAGCAAAGCAGTTTTGACACAAACAACAACACAGAGTTACACATAAACAAATGTACAGTCAATAACGCAATAGAAAGGAAGTCTATATACAGTGTGACACCACAGAGTTACACATGACGGTAACAAACATACAGTCAACACAATAGAGTGAAGTCTATATGTGTGCAAATGGTGTGAGGAGGTAAGGCAATAAATAGTCATAGTAGCAAAGTAATTAAAATGTATCAGATTAACCCTGGAGAGACAGATGAGCAGAGGATGGTGTTCAAGTAGAGACACTGGTGTGCAAAAGTGCAGAAAGTCAATAAAAACAATATGGGGATGAGGTAGGTAAGAATGGATGGGCTATTTACAGATGGACTATGTACAGCTGCAGCGATCGAAGTTAACTGCTCTGTCTCTCTCTCTCTGTCTCTCTCTCTCACTCTCTCTGTCTCTCCTGTCTCTCCTGTCTCTCTCTATCTCTCTCTGTCTGTCTCTCTCTCTCTCTCTCTCTCTCTCTCTCTCTCTCTCTCTCTCTCTCTCTCTCTCTCTCACTCTCTCTGTCTCTCCCTGTCTCTCTGTCTCTCCGCTATCTGCCTGTATCTCCCTGTATCTCCTGTATCTCCCTGTATCTGCCTGCATATCTCCTGTATCTGCTATCTGCCTGTATCTGCCTGTATCTCCTGTATCTGCTATCTGCCTGTATCTCCCTGTATCTCCCTGTATCTCCTGTATCTGCTGTATCTCCCTGTATCTGCCTTATCTCCCTGTATCTCCTGTATCTCCCTGTATCTCCTGTATCTGCCTGTATCTCCCTGTATCTCCTGTATCTACCTGTATCTCCCTGTATCTCCCTGTATCTCCCTGTATCACCCCTGTATCACCCTGTATCTCTGCCTGTATCTCCCTGTATCTGCCTGTATCTGCCTGTATCTCCCTGTATCTCCCTGTATCTGCCTGTATCTGCCTGTATCTGCCTGTATCTGCCTGTATCTGCCTGTATCTCCCTGTATCTCCTGTATCTTCCTGTATCTCCCTGTATCTCCCTGTATCTCCTGTATCTCCCTGTCTCCTGTATCTCCCTATATCTCCCTATATCTCCTGTATCTCCCTGTATCTCCCTGTATCTCCTGTATCTGCCTGTATCTGCCTGTATCTCCCTGTATCTGCCTGTATCTCCCTGTATCTGCTATCTGCCTGTATCTGCCTGTATCTCCTGTATCTGCTATCTGCCTGTATCTCCCTGTATCTCCTGTATCTGCTATCTGCCTGTATCTCCCTGTATCTGCCTGTATCTCCTGTATCTCCCTGTATCTCCCTGTATCTGCTATCTGCCTGTATCTCCCTGTATCTCCCTGTATCTGCCTGTATCTCCTGTATCTGCCTGTATCTCCCTGTATCTCCCTGTATCTGCCTGTATCTCCTGTATCTGCCTGCTTATCTCCTGTATCTCCCTGTATCTGCCTGTATCTGCCTGTATCTCCCTGTATCTGCTATCTGCCCGTATCTGCCTGTATCTCCCTGTATCTGCTATCTGCCTGTATCTCCCTGTATCTCCCTGTATCTGCCTGTATCTGCCTGTATCTCCCTGTATCTGCCTGTATCTCCCTGTATCTCCCTGTATCTCCCTGTATCTCCCTGTATCTGCCTGTATCTCCCTGTATCTCCCTGTATCTCCCTGTATCTGCTATCTGCATGTATCTCCCTGTATCTGCCTGTATCTCCCTGTATCTGCCTGTATCTCCCTGTATCTCCCTGTATCTCCCTGTATCTCCCTGTATCTCCCTGTATCATCTCCTGTATCTCCCTGTATCTCCCTGTATCTCCCTGTATCTCCCTGTATCTCCCTGTATCTGCCTGTATCTCCCTGTATCTGCTATCTGCCTGTATCTGCCTGTATCTCCCTGTATCTGCTATCTGCCTGTATCTCCCTGTATCTCCCTGTATCTGCTATCTGCCTGTATCTCCCTGTATCTGCCTGTATCTCCCTGTATCTCCCTGTATCTCCCTGTATCTCCCTGTATCTGCTATCTGCCTGTATCTCCCTGTATCTCCCTGTATCTGCCTGTATCTGCCTGTATCTCCCTGTATCTCCCTGTATCTGCCTGTATCTCCCTGTATCTGCCTGTATCTCCCTGTATCTGCCTGTATCTCCTTGTATCTCCCTGTATCTGCCTGTATCTCCCTGTATCTGCCTGTATCTCCCTGTATCTCCCTGTATCTGCCTGTATCTGCCTGTATCTCCCTGTATCTGCTATCTGCCCGTATCTGCCTGTATCTCCCTGTATCTGCTATCTGCCTGTATCTCCCTGTATCTCCCTGTATCTCCCTGTATCTCCCTGTATCTGCCTGTATCTCCCTGTATCTGCCTGTATCTCCCTGTATCTCCCTGTATCTCCCTGTATCTCCCTGTATCTGCCTGTATCTCCCTGTATCTCCCTGTATCTACCTGTATCTCCCTGTATCTCCCTGTATCTCCCTGTATCTCCCTGTATCTGCCTGTATCTGCCTGTATCTCCCTGTATCTGCCTGTATCTCCCTGTATCTCCCTGTATCTGCCTGTATCTGCCTGTATCTGCCTGTATCTGCCTGTATCTGCCTGTATCTGCCTGTATCTCCCTGTATCTCCCTGTATCTGCCTGTATCTCCCTGTATCTGCCTGTATCTCCCTGTATCTCCCTGTATCTCCCTGTATCTCCCTATATCTCCCTGTATCTCCCTGTATCTCCCTGTATCTCCCTGTATCTCCCTGTATCTGCCTGTATCTGCCTGTATCTCCCTGTATCTGCCTGTATCTCCCTGTATCTGCTATCTGCCTGTATCTGCCTGTATCTCCCTGTATCTGCTATCTGCCTGTATCTCCCTGTATCTCCCTGTATCTGCTATCTGCCTGTATCTCCCTGTATCTGCCTGTATCTCCCTGTATCTCCCTGTATCTCCCTGTATCTGCTATCTGCCTGTATCTCCCTGTATCTGCCTGTATCTCCCTGTATCTGCCTGTATCTCCCTGTATCTCCCTGTATCTGCCTGTATCTCCCTGTATCTGCCTGTATCTCCCTGTATCTCCCTGTATCTGCCTGTATCTGCCTGTATCTCCCTGTATCTGCTATCTGCCCGTATCTGCCTGTATCTCCCTGTATCTGCTATCTGCCTGTATCTCCCTGTATCTCCCTGTATCTCTGCCTGTATCTGCCTGTATCTCCCTGTATCTGCCTGTATCTCCCTGTATCTCCCTGTATCTCCCTGTATCTCCCTGTATCTGCCTGTATCTCCCTGTATCTCCCTGTATCTGCCTGTATCTGCTACTGCATGTATCTCCCTGTATCTGCCTGTATCTCCCTGTATCTGCCTGTATCTCCCTGTATCTCCCTGTATCTCCCTGTATCTCCCTGTATCTCCCTGTATCATCTCCCTGTATCTCCCTGTATCTCCCTGTATCTCCCTGTATCTCCCTGTATCTCC
>NW_025755083.1:0-8226 GCF_021184085.1 Oncorhynchus gorbuscha
TACTGTCTATACACACCATCCTATATAACTACTGTCTATACACACCATCCTATATAACTACTGTCTATAGCACACCATCCTATATAACTACTGTCTATACACACCATCCTATATAACTACTGTCTATACACACCATCCTATATAACTACTGTCTATACTGTCTATACACACCATCCTATATAACTACTGTCTATACACACCATCCTATGTAACTACTGTCTATACTGTCTATACACACCATCCTATATAACTACTGTCTATACACACCATCCTATGTAACTACTGTCTATACACACCATCCTATATAACTACTGTCTATACACACCATCCTATATAACTACTGTCTATCGTCCATACACACCATCCTACATATAACTACTGTCTATACACACCATCCTATATAACTACTGTCTATACACACCATCCTATATAACTACTGTCTATACACACCATCCTACTATAACTACTGTCTATACACACCATCCTATATAACTACTGTCTATACACACTATCCTATATAACTACTGTCTATACACATCATCATATATATAACTACTGTCTATACACACCATCCTTTATAACTACTGTCTATACACACCATCCTTTATAACTACTGTCTATACTGTCTATACACACCATCCTATATAACTACTGTCTATACACACCATCCTTTATAACTACTGTCTATACTGTCTATACACACATCCGCAATGCTACTGTGTATACACACCATCTATATACTACATCCCAACACACCCACCAACACACCCCAGCAACACACCCCAACACACCCACCAACACACCCCAACACACCCACCAACACGCCCCACCACATCCCAACACACCCACCAACACACCCCAACACACCCACCAACACACCCCAACACACACGAACACACCCTGACACACCCCAACACACCCACCAACACACCCCAACACCCACCAACACACCCCAACACACCCATCAACACACCCCAACACCCACCAACACACCCAACACACCCCAACACACCCACCAACACACCCCAACACACCCACCAACACACCCCAACACCCACCAACACACCCCAACACACCCACCACCTACGTTTCGTTTTGATCCTGAAAAAACCCCTGTGGAACATTTTAACAGTAATAGCTTTAAGGTTTAAAAAAAAAAACATTTTGTTTCTTACAGATTGCACTTTTCGTGAATGAATATACATTTACTCTGATAGGAGTAGAATATTACACTTCTCAAACTTACTATTCAAACAAAGGCCTGTACTTCTTCCCCTTCGGGGTCTTCCCAAGGAATCTACAGGAACAAACAAAGGCCTGTACTTCTTCCTCTTCGGGGTCTTCCCAGGGAATCTACAGGAACAAACAATGAATCAAATCACTGTCAAAATAACTATTTAAATAAAATAGAAAAACAACCTAATTGGATGTTCTAATTCCACAACAATACTTAAACCACATCAGGTTGTCTGTGGAAAGAAATGTAGCAATTATATTTTTAGGTGTAGATACACTAAATTTAAAATGCTTGCACCAGTTTTAGCAACCAGGAAATGGTGGAGCGATTTCTGCACAGAGCAACTTTTTTTGAAAAGGTGTTTTGGAAAGCCTTTCCATCTACCAGCAGACTGTTTCATTAGGATCAATCACTAATGGCTATACAGAGTGGAAGACAAACTCTGAACACAGATGAAATTCTCGTGTTGCCTCTTCAAAAGTTGAAGAAAATTACAAATCACTGATGCATTTTGTTCATGTCTTAAATTTGGAAAATTAATAAATATTCTAATAAGTTAATAGCATTTGATTGATGTCATACTAGTTTTGCCAATACATTTTTTATTCATTTTGAACTCCGTTGTAGTCTTTACACTCTTTTGTCACGGGTCAGACATAAGGCTGGGACACTGATAAGCGCCCCAAAGATGGCCAATAGGGAGAAGCAAGTAACATGATTTCTCAGAGGCCAGATTTGCTTCACAACTCTGTATGGGTTTTGACTGACAGACGTTCTGAACTTGCTCACATTCCTCCCACTAATTGGGCAACTTTTGTAAAAAATGTTGTTGTCTGAGGAAATGCTGTAAGTTACAAGGACTCGATGTATTTTTGAAAGATTAGGAAGAAAAAAATACATTTCAAATGTGATTGTTCCACACACCTCCAGGTGTCTCCTGTTTTCCCCATTAGTCCCCAGTGTATTTATCCCTAATGTTTTTGTCTCTCTGTGCCAGTTCCTCTTGTTTTCCCCATTAGACCCCAGTGTATTTATCCCTGTCTTTCCTGTCTCTCTGTGCCAGTGTATTTATCCCTGTGTTTCCTGTCTCTCTGTGCCAGTGTATTTATCCCCGTGTTTCCTGTCTCTCTGTGCCAGTTCCTCTTGTTTTCCCCATTTGAGACCAGTGTATTTATCCCTGTGTTTCCTGTCTCTCTGTGCCAGTGTGAATTTAGACCCTGTGTTTCCCTGTCTCTGTGCCAGAAAAAAATCCTCTTTGTTTCCATTAGTCCCCGGTGTATTTATTTATCCCTCAACTCAAAGCATATTAGCAAACAGCCAAAACTTAATTCTGACACCTATTCAATATAAGAAATAAAAAGGGTGCGATATGGGAAAAACTCGATTTTTAAGAACTATTCATTATCCCTCAGGTTTCCTTCTACAAACAAGCATTTTCATGTTTCTATCATGAGTCATCCCTTTTCCTGTAATCCAACAGTCAACTCATTCTCCCTTTAGGTGTGTAATCCATACAGTCCAACTCATTCTCCCTTCTCTTCCTGTTGAACACAATGTATGTGTGTACTTTCTGCAGATGTATTTATTGCATTCTACACAAGTGGTGCTGGATTACCTATCTTGTCGAGGGCAGAGCAAATCGTGTAGGCCCTGGAACAATTTTGATTATATTGGAAACTGACAGTCCTCCTTGATTTTGTTGTGGTGATGGTGACCATTCTATGTTGTCATGCAGGACTTAACAGAAACAGAGTTTATTAATCAAACAGTAAATAACAGACATCCTCTAGTCTGACGGGGAATAACTGGAGAAGCGGCCACAGACTGCAGGTCGCCGGGTAGGCGCAGGCCGTAGTTGACAGAGACACCTGCTCACACGCAGCATCTGATGAAGGCAAAAAAAGGACACGATACACAATCACAGCAAAAACACGACAGGACAGGCGATACACAATCACAGCACGGTGAATACTAAACAAGGAACCGACAGGACAGGAACGGAACACAAAGGAATAAATAGGGACTCTAATCAGGGAAAGGATCGGGAACAGGTGTGGGAAGACTAAATGATGATTAGGGGAATAGGAACAGCTGGGAGCAGGAACGGAACGATAGAGAGAGAAGAGAGCGAGAGAGTGAGAGAGGGGAGGAGAGAGAGGGATAGAAGGAGGGAAAGAACCAAATAAGACCAGCAGAGGAAACGAATAGAATGGGGAGCACAGGGACAAGACATGATAATAAATGACAAACATGACAGTACCCCCACTCACCGGCGCCTCCTGGCGCACTCGAGGAAGGAATCCTGGCGGCAACGGAGGAAATCATCGATGAGTGAACGGTCCAGCACGTCCCGAGACGGAACCCAACTCCTCTCCTCAGGACCGTAACCCTCCCAATCCACTAAGTATTGGTGACCCCGTCCCCGAACGCATGTCCATGATCTTATGTACCTTGTAAATAGGTGCGCTCTCGACAAGGACGGGAGGGGGAGGAAGACGAACGGGGTGCGAAGAAAGGGCTTAACACAGGAGACATGGAAGACAGGATGGACGCGACGAAGATGTCGCGGAAGAAGCAGTCGCACAGCGACAGGATTGACGACCTGGGAGACACGGAACGGACCAATGAACCGCGGAGTCAACTTACGAGAAGCTGTCGTAAGAGGAAGGTTGCGAGTGGAAAGCCACACTCTCTGGCCGCAACAATACCTTGGACTCTTAATCCTGCGTTTATTGGCGGCTCTCACCGTCTGTGCCCTGTAACGGCAAAGTGCAGACCTCACCCTCCTCCAGGTGCGCTCACAACGTTGGACAAACGCTTGAGCGGAGGAACGCTGGACTCGGCAAGCTGGGATGAGAACAGAGGAGGCTGGTAACCCAGACTACTCTGAAACGGAGAATAACCCGGTAGCAGACGAAGGAAGCGAATTGTGAGCGTATTCTGCCCAGGGAGCTGTTCTGCCCAAGACGCAGGGTTTCTGAAAGAAAGGCTGCGTAGTATGCGACCAATCGTCTGATTGGCCCTCTCTGCTTGACCGTTAGACTGGGGATGAAACCCGGAAGAGAGACTGACGGACGCACCAATCAAGCGACAGAACTCCCTCCAAAACTGTGACGTGAATTGCGGGCCTCTGTCTGAAACGGCGTCTAACGGGAGGCCATGAATTCTGAATACATTCTCAATAATGATTTGTGCCGTCTCCTTAGCGGAAGGAAGTTTAGCGAGGGGAATGAAATGTGCCGCCTTAGAGAACCTATCGACAACCGTCAGAATCACAGTCTTCCCCGCAGACAAAGGCAGACCGGTAATGAAGTCTAAGGCAATGTGAGACCATGGTCGAGAAGGAATGGGGAGCGGTCTGGGACGACCGGCAGGAGGAGAGTTACCCGACTTAGTCTGCGCGCAGTCCGAACAAGCAGCCACGAAGCGGCGCGTGTCACGCTCTGAGTCGGCCACCAAAAGCGCTGGCGAATAGACGCAAGAGTGCCTCGAACACCGGGATGACCAGCTAACTTGGCAGAGTGAGCCCACTGAAGAACAGCCAGACGAGTGGAAACAGGAACGAAAAGGAGGTTACTAGGACAAGCGCGCGGCGGCGCAGTGTGCGTGAGTGCTTGCTTAACCTGTCTTTCAATTCCCCAGACTGTTAACCCGACAACACGCCCATAAGGAAGAATCCCCTCGGGATCAGTAGAAGCCACAGAAGAACTAAACAGACGGGATAAGGCATCAGGCTTGGTGTTCTTGCTACCCGGACGGTAAGAAATCACAAACTCGAAACGAGCGAAAAACAACGCCCAACGAGCTTGACGGGCATTAAGTCGTTTGGCAGAACGGATGTACTCAAGGTTCTTATGGTCTGTCCAAACGACAAAGGAGCAGTCGCCCCCTCAACCACTGTCGCCATTCGCCTAGGGCTAAGCGGATGGCGAGCAGTTCACGGTTACCCACATCATAGTTGCGCTCAGATGGCGACAGGCGATGAGAAAAATAAGCGCAAGGATGAACCTTATCGTCAGACTGGAAGCGCTGGGATAGAATGGCTCCCACGCCTACCTCTGAAGCGTCAACCTCGACAATGAATTGTCTAGTGACGTCAGGAGTAACGAGGATAGGAGCGGACGTAAACGTTCTTTTAGAAGATCAAAAGCTCCCTGGGCGGAACCGGACCACTTAAAACACGTCTTGACAGAAGTAAGAGCTGTGAGAGGGGCAGCAACTTGACCGAAATTACGAATGAAACGCCGATAGAAATTAGCGAAACCTAAAAGCGCTGCAACTCGACACGTGACCTTGGAGCGGGCCAATCACTGACAGCTTGGACCTTAGCGGAATCCATCTGAATGCCTTCAGCGGAAATAACGGAACCGAGAAAAGTAACGGAGGAGACATGAAAGAGCACTTCTCAGCCTTTACGTAGAGACAATTCTCTAAAGGCGCTGTAGAACACGTCGAACGTGCTGAACATGAATCTCGAGTGACGGAGAAAAAATCAGGATATCGTCAAGATAGACAAAAACAAAAATGTTCAGCATGTCTCTCAGAACATCATTAACTAATGCCTGAAAAACAGCTGGCGCATTGGCGAGACCGAACGGCAGAACCCGGTACTCAAAATGCCCTAACGGAGTGTTAAACGCCGTTTTCCACTCGTCCCCCTCTCTGATGCGCACGAGATGGTAAGCGTTACGAAGGTCCAACTTAGTAAAGCACCTGGCTCCCTGCAGAATCTCGAAGGCTGATGACATAAGGGGAAGCGGATAACGATTCTTAACCGTTATGTCATTCAGCCCTCGATAATCCACGCAGGGCGCAGAGTACCGTCCTTCTTCTTAACAAAAAAGAACCCCGCCCCGGCCGGAGAAGAAGAAGGCACTATGGTACCGGCGTCAAGAGACACAGACAAATAATCCTCGAGAGCCTTACGTTCGGGAGCCGACAGAGAGTATAGTCTACCTCGAGGGAGGAGTGGTCCCCGGAAGGAGATCAATACTACAATCATACGACCGGTGAGGAGGAAGGGAGTTGGCTCGGGACCGACTGAAGACCGTGCGCAGATCATGATATTCCTCCGGCACTCCTGTCAAATCGCCAGGTTCCTCCTGAGAAGTAGGGACAGAAGAAACGGGAGGGATGGCAGACATTAAACACTTCACATGACAAGAAACGTTCCAGGATAGGATAGAATTACTAGACCAATTAATAGAAGGATTATGACATACTAGCCAGGGATGACCCAAAACAACAGGTGTAAACGGTGAACGGAAAATCAAAAGAAATAGTCTCACTGTGGTTACCAGATACTGTGAGGGTTAAAGGTAGTGTCTCAAATCTGATACTGGGAAGATGACTACCATCTAAGGCGAACATGGGCGTAGGCTTATCTAACTCTCTGAAAGGAATGTCATGTTTCCGAACCCATGCTTCGTCCATGAAACAACCCTCCCAGCCCCAGAGTCTATCAAGGCACTACATGTAGCACCCGAACCGGTCCAGCGTAGATGGACCGACAAAAGTAGTACAGGATTTTGATGGAGAGACTTGAGTAGTTGCGCTCACCTGTAGCCCTCCGCTTACAGATGAGCTCTGGCTTTTACTGGACATGAATTAACAAAATGTCCAGCAACTCCATAATAGAGGCACAGGCGGTTGGTGATCCTCCGTTCCCTCTCCTTAGTCGAGATGCGAATCCCTCCCAGCTGCATGGGCTCAGTCTCAAAGCCAGAGGAGGGAGATGGTTGCGATGCGGAGCAGGGAAACACCGTTGATGCGAGCTCTCTTCCACGAGCCCGGTGACGAAGATCTACCCGTCGTTCTATGCGGATGGCGAGAGCAATCAAAGAGTCCACATCTGAAGGAACCTCCCGGGAGAATCTCATCCTTAACCACTGCGTGAGTCCCTCCAGAAAACGAGCGAGCAGCGCCGGCTCGTTCCACTCACTAGAGGCAGCAAGAGTGCGAAACTCAATAGAATAATCCGTTATGGACCGTTCACCTTGGCATAAGGAAGCCAGGGCCCTAGAAGCCTCCCACCAAAAACTGAACGGTCAAAAGCCCGAATCATCTCCTCTTTAAAGTTCTGGAACTTGTTAGAGCAATCAGCCCTTGCCTCCCAGATAGCTGTGCCCCATTCTCGAGCCCGGCCAGTAAGGAGTGAAATGACGTAAGCAACCCGAGCTCTCTCTCTAGAGTATGTGTTGGGTTGGAGAGAGAACACAATCTCACACTGCGTGAGAAAGGAGCGGCACTCAGTGGGCTGCCCGGAGTAGCAAGGTGGGTTATTAACCCTAGGTTCTGGAGGCTCGGCAGGCCAGGAGTAACAGGTGGCACGAGGACGTAGACTCTGGAACTGTCCAGTCGGAAACCTGAGCGGCCAGGTTCTCCACGGCATGGCGAGCAGCAGACAATTCCTGCTCGTGTCTGCCGAGCATGGCTCCTTGGATCTCGACGGCAGTGTAACGAGGCGTCTGAAGTCGCTGGGTCCATTCCTTGGTCGGTTCCTTCTGTCATGCAGGTGAAGAGGACCCAAAAGCGACTTAACAGAAACAGAGTTTATTCAAGTCCAAACAGGGAATAACAGAAATCCTCTAGTCTGTAGGGGGGAATAACAGGAGAAGCGGCCACAGACTGCAGGTCGCTTCCGGGTGGCGCAGGCCGTAGTTGACAGAGACACCTGCTCACACGCAGCATCTGATGAAGGCAAAAACACGACAGGACAGGGCGATACACAATCACAGCAAAAACACGACAGGACAGGGCGATACACAATCACAGCGGTGAATACTAAACAAGGAACGACAGGACAGGAACGGAACACAAAGGAATAAATAGGGACTCTAATCAGGGGGAAAGGATCGGGAACAGGTGTGGGAAGACTAAATGATGATTGGGGAATAGGAACAGCTGGGAGCAGGAACGGAACGATAGAGAGAAGAGAGAGCGAGAGAGTGAGAAGAGGAGGGGGAGAGAGGGATAGAAAGAGGAAAGAA
>NW_025755084.1:0-8223 GCF_021184085.1 Oncorhynchus gorbuscha
GATGGGTTAGGGCAGAGCAGCAGAGAACACAGGTTGTTACCTTGGAGGATGGGTTAGGGCAGAGCAGTAGAGAACACAGGTTGTTACCTTGGAGGATGGGTTAGGGCAGAGCAGCAACACAGGTTGTTACCTTGGAGGATGGGTTAGGGCAGAGCAGAGAACACAGGTTGTTACCTTGGAGGATGGGTTAGGGCAGAGCAGTAGAGAACACAGGTTGTTACCTTGGAGGATGGGTTAGGGCAGAGCAGTAGAGAATACAGGTTGTTACTGTCATGTTTGTCATTTATTATCATGTCTTGTCCCTGTGCTCCCCATTCTATTCGTTTCCCTCTGCTGGTCTTATTTGGTTCTTTCCCTCCTTCTATCCCTCTCTCTCCCCCTCCCTCTCTCACTCTCTCGCTCTCTCTTCTCTCTATCGTTCCGTTCCTGCTCCCAGCTGTTCCTATTCCCCTAATCATCATTTAGTCTTCCCACACCTGTTCCCGATCCTTTCCCCTGATTAGAGTCCCTATTTATTCCTTTGTGTTCCGTTCCTGTCCCGTCGGTTCCTTGTTTAGTATTCACCATGCTGTGATTGCGTTTCGCCCTGTCCTGTCGTGTTTTTGCTGTGATTGTGTATCGCCCTGTCCTGTCGTGTTTTTTGCCTTCATCAGATGCTGCGTGTGAGCAGGTGTCTCTGTCTACTACGGCCTGCGCCTACCCGAAGCGACCTGCAGTCTGTGGCCGCTTCTCCAGTTATTCCCCTCTACAGACTAGAGGATTTCTGTTATTCCCTGTTTGGACTTAATTAAACTCTGTTTCTGTTAAGTCGCTTTTGGGTCCTCTTTCACCTGCATGACAGAAGGAACCGACCAAGGAATGGACCCAGCGACTTCAGACGCTCGTTACACTGCCGTCAAGATCAAGGAGCCATGCTCGGCAGACACGAGCAGGAATTGTCTGCTGCTCGCCATGCCGTGGAGAACCTGGCCGCTCAGGTTTCCGACCTCTCTGGACAGTTCCAGAGTCTACGTCTCGTGCCACCTGTTACTTCCTGGCCTGCCGAGCCTCCAGAACCTAGGGTTAATAACCCACCTTGCTACTCCGGGCAGCCCACTGAGTGCCGCTCCTTTCTCACGCAGTGTGAGATTGTGTTCTCTCTCAACCCAACACATACTCTAGAGAGAGAGCTCGGGTTGCTTACGTCATTTCACTCCTTACTGGCCGGGCTCGAGAATGGGGCACAGCTATCTGGGAGGCAAGGGCTGATTGCTCTAACAAGTTCCAGAACTTTAAAGAGGAGATGATTCGGGTTTTTGACCGTTCAGTTTTTGGTAGGGGAGGCTTCTAGGGCCCTGGCTTCCTTATGCCAAGGTGAACGGTCCATAACGGATTATTCTATTGAGTTTCGCACTCTTGCTGCCTCTAGTGAGTGGAACGAGCCGGCGCTGCTCGCTCGTTTTCTGGAGGGACTCCACGCAGTGGTTAAGGATGAATTCTCTCCCGGGAGGTTCCTTCAGATGTGGACTCTTTGATTGCTCTCGCCATCCGCATAGAACGACGGGTAGATATTCGTCACCGGGCTCGTGGAAGAGAGCTCGCATCAACGGTGTTTCCCTGCTCCGCATCGCAACCATCTCCCTCCTCTGGCTTTGAGACTGAGCCCATGCAGCTGGGAGCGATTCGCATCTCGACTAAGGAGAGGGAACGGAGGATCACCAACCGCCTGTGCCTCTATTGCGGAGTTGCTGGACATTTTGTTAATTCATGTCCAGTAAGAGGCCAGAGCCCATCAGTAAGCGGAGGGTTACTGGTGAGCGCTACTACTCTGGTCTCTTCATCTAGATCTTGTACTACTATGTCGGTCCATCTACGCTGGACCGGTTCGGGTGCTACATGCAGTGCCTTGATTGACTCTGGGGCTGAGGGTTGTTTCATGGACGAAGCATGGGTTCGGAAACATAACATTCCTTTCAGACCGTTAGACAAGCCTACGCCCATGTTTGCCTTAGATGGTAGTCATCTTCCCAGTATCAAATTTGAGACACTACCTTTAACTCTCACAGTATCTGGTAACCACAGTGAGACTATTTCTTTTTGATTTTCCGTTCACCGTTTACACCTGTTGTTTTGGGTCATCCCTGGCTAGTATGTCATAATCCTTCTATTAATTGGTCTAGTAATTCTATCCTATCCTGGAACGTTTCTTGTCATGTGAAGTGTTTAATGTCTGCCATCCCTCCCGTTTCTTCTGTCCCTACTTCTCAGGAGGAACCTGGCGATTTGACAGGAGTGCCGGAGGAATATCATGATCTGCGCACGGTCTTCAGTCGGTCCCGAGCCAACTCCCTTCCTCCTCACCGGTCGTATGATTGTAGTATTGATCTCCTTCCGGGGACCACTCCTCCTCGAGGTAGACTATACTCTCTGTCGGCTCCCGAACGTAAGGCTCTCGAGGATTATTTGTCTGTGTCTCTTGGCGCGGTACCATAGTGCCTTCTTCTTCTCCGGCCGGGCGGGGTTCTTTTGTTAAGAAGAAGGACGGTACTCTGCGCCCCTGCGTGGATTATCGAGGCTGAATGACATAACGGTTAAGAATCGTTATCCGCTTCCCCTTATGTCATCAGTCTTCGAGATTCTGCAGGGAGCCAGGTGCTTTACTAAGTTGGACCTTCGTAACGCTTACCATCTCGTGCGCATCAGAGAGGGGGACGAGTGGAAAACGGCGTTTAACACTCCGTTAGGGCATTTTGAGTACCGGGTTCTGCCGTTCGGTCTCGCCAATGCGCCAGCTGTTTTTCAGGCATTAGTTAATGATGTTCTGAGAGACATGCTGAACATCTTTGTTTTTGTCTATCTTGACGATATCCTGATTTTTTCTCCGTCACTCGAGATTCATGTTCAGCACGTTCGACGTGTTCTACAGCGCCTTTTAGAGAATTGTCTCTACGTAAAGGCTGAGAAGTGCTCTTTTCATGTCTCCTCCGTTACTTTTCTCGGTTCCGTTATTTCCGCTGAAGGCATTCAGATGGATTCCGCTAAGGTCCAAGCTGTCTGTGATTGGCCCGTTCCAAGGTCACGTGTCGAGTTGCAGCGCTTTTTAGGTTTCGCTAATTTCTATCGGCGTTTCATTCGTAATTTCGGTCAAGTTGCTGCCCCTCTCACAGCTCTTACTTCTGTCAAGACGTGTTTTAAGTGGTCGGTTCCGCCCAGGGAGCTTTTGATCTTCTAAAGGAACGTTTACGTCCGCTCCTATCCTCGTTACTCCTGACGTCACTAGACAATTCATTGTCGAGGTTGACGCTTCAGAGGTAGGCGTGGGAGCCATTCTATCCCAGCGCTTCCAGTCTGACGATAAGGTTCATCCTTGCGCTTATTTTTCTCATCGCCTGTCGCCATCTGAGCGCAACTATGATGTGGGTAACCGTGAACTGCTCGCCATCCGCTTAGCCCTAGGCGAATGGCGACAGTGGTTGGAGGGCGACCGTTCCTTTTGTCGTTTGGACAGACCATAAGAACCTTGAGTACATCCGTTCTGCCAAAACGACTTAATGCCCGTCAAGCTCGTTGGGCGTTGTTTTTCGCTCGTTTCGAGTTTGTGATTTCTTACCGTCCGGGTAGCAAGAACACCAAGCCTGATGCCTTATCCCGTCTGTTTAGTTCTTCTGTGGCTTCTACTGATCCCGAGGGGATTCTTCCTTATGGGCGTGTTGTCGGGTTAACAGTCTGGGGAATTGAAAGACAGGTTAAGCAAGCACTCACGCACACTGCGTCGCCGCGCGCTTGTCCTAGTAACCTCCTTTTCGTTCCTGTTTCCACTCGTCTGGCTGTTCTTCAGTGGGCTCACTCTGCCAAGTTAGCTGGTCATCCGGTGTTCGAGGCACTCTTGCGTCTATTCGCCAGCGCTTTTGGTGGCCGACTCAGGAGCGTGACACGCGCCGTTTCGTGGCTGCTTGTTCGGACTGCGCGCAGACTAAGTCGGGTAACTCTCCTCCTGCCGGTCGTCTCAGACCGCTCCCCATTCCTTCTCGACCATGGTCTCACATCGCCTTAGACTTCATTACCGGTCTGCCTTTGTCTGCGGGGAAGACTGTGAGAGCCGCCAATAGACGCAGGATTAAGAGTCCAAGGTATTGTTGCGGCCAGAGAGTGTGGCTTTCCACTCGCAACCTTCCTCTTACGACAGCTTCTCGTAAGTTGACTCCGCGGTTCATTGGTCCGTTCCGTGTCTCCCAGGTCGTCAATCCTGTCGCTGTGCGACTGCTTCTTCCGCGACATCTTCGTCGCGTCCATCCCTGTCTTCCATGTCTCCTGTGTTAAGCCCTTTCTTCGCACCCCTGTTCGTCTTCCCTCCCCCCCTCCCGTCCTTGTCGAGCGCACCTATTTACAAGGTACATAAGATCATGGACATGCGTTCTCGGGGACGGGGTCTCCAATACTTAGTGGATTGGGAGGGTTACGGTCCTGAGGAGAGGAGTTGGGTTCCGTCTCGGGAGCGTGCTGGACCGTTCACTCATCGATGATTTCCTCCGTTGCCGCCAGGATTCCTCCTCGAGTGCGCCAGGAGGCGCTCGGTGAGTGGGGGGTACTGTCATGTTTGTCATTTATTATCATGTCTTGTCCCTGTGCTCCCCATTCTATTCGTTTCCCTCTGCTGGTCTTATTTGGTTCTTTCCCTCCTTCTATCCCTCTCTCTCCCCCTCCCTCTCTCACTCTCTCGCTCTCTCTTCTCTCTATCGTTCCGTTCCTGCTCCCAGCTGTTCCTATTCCCCTAATCATCATTTAGTCTTCCCACACCTGTTCCCGATCCTTTCCCCTGATTAGAGTCCCTATTTATTCCTTTGTGTTCCGTTCCTGTCCCGTCGGTTCCTTGTTTAGTATTCACCATGCTGTGATTGCGTTTCGCCCTGTCCTGTCGTGTTTTTGCTGTGATTGTGTATCGCCCTGTCCTGTCGTGTTTTTTGCCTTCATCAGATGCTGCGTGTGAGCAGGTGTCTCTGTCTACTACGGCCTGCGCCTACCCGAAGCGACCTGCAGTCTGTGGCCGCTTCTCCAGTTATTCCCCTCTACAGACTAGAGGATTTCTGTTATTCCCTGTTTGGACTTAATTAAACTCTGTTTCTGTTAAGTCGCTTTTGGGTCCTCTTTCACCTGCATGACAGTTACCTTGGAGGATGGGTTAGGGCAGAGCAGCAGAGAACACAGGTTGTTACCTTGGAGGATGGGTTAGGGCAGAGCAGCAGAGAACACAGGTTGTTACCTTGGAGGATGGGTTAGGGCAGAGCAGCAGAGAACACAGGTTGTTACCTTGGAGGATGGGTTAGGGCAGAGCAGCAGAGAACACAGGTTGTTACCTTGGAGGATGGGTTAGGGCAGAGCAGCAGAGAACACAGGTTGTTACCTTGGAGGATGGGTTAGGGCAGAGCAGCAGAGAACACAGGTTGTTACCTTGGAGGATGGGTTAGGGCAGAGCAGCAGAGAACACAGGTTGTTACCTTGGAGGATGGGTTAGGGCAGAGCAGCAGAGAACACAGGTTCATAAGAGCAGACCAGGTGAAGAGGGTGGAACGAATATTAAGATACTCAATATAGATCATCACAAATATGTATGCACATTGTCATATACTGGCATTTTACATCAAGCCTTTCTGAAATAAATGCAAAGAATGTAATTGAATTCATATCAGAACTACACACATTACCTCTGAATGGTTGAGTCTTGTGGTTTCTTTGTTGCATAATACTTCATTTTATTTACCAATAGATCAATAAAAACAAATTGCATGATGTGAATTGAATGGCCATAATTCAACATAATCCATATAACTGAATGAATATGTTTTTAATATTGTTAATGGTGCTCATTGACATTTTTCATTCATTCTTTATAGACCCTTCAATCCTTTATTGTCTTTTAGACCCTGCGGTCCATGTTGGCGACCGTAAAATGGGACAAATGAATCAATATGGAGTTAATCCCACCACATATTAGCCACAGGCCACAGCAACCCTGTCATTCAAGACACAAGTCACTGGTGAGGAGCAGGGTTATCACTCGCCTCCATCTACTACCTCAACCAATGACAATGCTGTGTTGAGCCAACCCCTCCGACACGCCCAGCCAACCAGAGCTCAGTCATTCATGTACAAGAGTGCATATTGTCAACTAACTAAGTATTGTGTAGATGACAGAGTGGGACTAGGAAGACACACACACACACACACACACACACACACACACACACACACACACACACACACACACACACACACACACACACACACACACACACACACACACACACACACACACACACACACACACACACACACACACACACACACACACACCCTAACTCTCTGACTCCCAGCGCCAGAATTAGACACACACATGGCACCAGCATCTCTCGGCTCCACCCAACCACAACCCAAGCCTGAGTTGTTACTGCATCTCCAAACCCGACAGTCAGTTCTTTATCATCAATCATATTAAACCGTGGCCTTCTCTTAATGAGATTTATAGGCGTGGCTTTCACAACGTGATCTGCCCTCAGTCTGCTGTGATTGATCACCGTGTGTGGGTCCCCTTCGTCTCCACAGACTGAGAGTGAATTAGCTATCGATCCCGGCCTGGGCTCACTGTGTGTTATAGGACAGGAACTTGACTGGAAGTGTGGTTTGTGGGGTGTGTGAAGACACTCCTACTGCTTAAAGTCATGGAATGATAGTTTCCTCTTAGTGTTAATGAGGAGATGATGGTGTATAACGGAGGAAATATTGGAAACCACTGTATGTTGGTTGACTGTGGATCAGGGATGGATGCTCATCTTCTGGCTACTACAGTATACAGTGGTGGTGATATGGATGTGTGTGTTCATCCAGATCCTCAGGGCTTGGTCCTGAGCAGACAGAGAGTACAGGGTGGCAGCAGTCAGGCCAAGCGGGCAGGAGACATTGAGCTAGCCAGACGTTACTATCGGACAGCAAAGGTACCACACACACCACTCATTCACTCTCACCTGACTAAGGCGATTCACACACCACATGCCCAAACATGACACACAGCCAAGATGCCACCAGTGTGCTACCAACCAGCTACTTGGCAAACACTGCTCTGCCCAGTGGAGCCAAACCCAGATGGGCATCTTTACTGCCATCCTTCCCTGTGCCCACCAACCAACCAGGGATCTGGGTCACAGCCGTACAGTATATTCTCCCCGGTCATCGAGGGCAGGCGTCTCTCATAACTCCTCAGGATAATGTGTGTGTGTGTATATGCCATTTAGCAGAAGCTTTTGTGTGTATGTGTGTGAGTACACAACAGTCAGTCTGATAGATGGCCTCAGCAGCAATATAATAGAGTCAATAATGAGGGTCATAAGTCAAGTTAATGTTTTGTTTGCTTGCTTGTGTGTATTTGTGTGTTTCTCTGGCTCTCTTCTACCCTCTCTCCTCCTTCCTCCCCTCTTTTCCTCTCTCTCTCTCTCCCTCTCTCTTTCTCTCTCTTTCTCTCTCTCAACCCCTCTCATTCATTTTCTCTCTCCATCCATCTCATCCCCTCCCTTTCTTCTTCTCTCAGAAATTTGAGGTGATGGTTGAAGAGGCATCTGAGAGGGTGAGTGGTCATCAGCTCTATAACACCCCTCCTGGTGAGTCCTTATCATTACACCACAATGGGAACTGGCAGTAGTGCTGGATCTCAGACTACTACTCTATCGATTACTGCTCTCTCCCCAGTAACACCAAAGTCATTTTTTAGTGCATAATACCCCCATATGTAGTTCATATATTCAATTGAAGCTTTAAGGGCAGCTAGTACAGACAGTAGTCTGGTAATTAATAACAGCTTTTTGAGAGAACTTCAAACAAAAAGGTCAGTCTCCATCTCATTTAATTTTCTTCCCCCTGTCATTCTTTATCTGAGGGCTGTAACGGCGTTCTTCGTTTGTTGAAAGAAGTCGGACCGAAATGCAGCGTGGTGGTTACTCATGTCTTTAATAAATGAAGAAGCGATACATGAAATAGCGATACAAAAGCAAAACAACAAACGGAATGTGAAAACCTAATTACAGCCTATCTGGGTGAAACTACACAGAGACAGGAACAATCACCCACGAAATACAAAGTGAAACCCAGGCTACCTAAATACGGTTCCCAATCAGACAACGAGAATCACCTGACTCTGATTGAGAACACCTCAGGCAGCCAACCTATGCTACACCCCTACTCAGCCGCAATCCCAAT
>NW_025755085.1:0-8220 GCF_021184085.1 Oncorhynchus gorbuscha
CTCATGATTTGGTTGGGTCTAAGTGTGCTGCCTGTCCTGGGGCTCTGTGGGGTGTGTTTGTGTTTGTGAACGGAGCCCCAGGACCAGCCTTTGCTTAGGGACTCTTCTCCAGGTTCATCTCTCTGTAGGTGATGGCTTTGTTATGGAAGGTTTGTGGATGCTTCCTTTTAGGTGGTTGTAGAATTTAATGGCTCTTTTCTGGATTTTGATAATTAGTGGGTATCGGCCTAATTCTGCTCTGCATGCATTATTTGGTGTTTTACGTTGTACACGTGGGGATATTTTTGCAGAATTCTGCGTGCAGAGTCTCAATTTGGTGTTTGTCCCATTTTGTGAAGTCTTGGTTGGTGAGCGGACCCCAGACCCTCACAGCCATAAAGGGCAATGGGCTCTATGACTGATTCAAGTATTTTTGGACAAATCCTAATTGGTATGTTGAAATTGATGTTTCTTTTGATGGGATAGAATGCCCTTCTTGCCTTGTCTCTCAGATCGTTCACACCTTCTGGAAGCTACCTGTGGCGCTGATGCTTAGGCCAAGGTATATATCGTTTTTTGTGTGCTCTAGGCAACAGTGTCTAGATGGAATTTGTATTTGTATCCTGGTGACTGACCTTTTTTGGAACACTATTATTTTGGTCTACTGAGATTTACTGTCAGGCCTGTCTGACAGAATCTGCATAAGATTCAGTAGGTGCTGTATTGTTTTCATTTGCTGAGTCTGCTGTTAATAATAATGCAGAGGATTTTCCCAAGGTTACTGTTGACACATATTCCACGTGCAGTTGGGGTCAAATTTGTCTCCACTTTTGTGGATTGGGGTGATCAGTCCTGGTTCCAAATATTGGGAAGATGCCAGAGCTAAGTATGATGTTAAAGAGTTTTAGTATAGCCAATTGGAATTTGTTGTCTGTATATTTGATCATTTCATTGAGGATACCATCGACACCACAGGCCTTTTTGGGTTGGAGGGTTTTTATTTTGTCCTGTAACTCATTCAATGTAATTGGAGAATCCAGTGGGTTCTGGTAGTCTTTAATAGTTGATTCTAAGATCTGTATTTGATCATGTATATGTTTTTGCTCTTTATTCTTTGTTATAGAGCCAAAAGATTGGAGAAGTGGTTTACCCATACATCTCCATTTTGGATAGATAATTCTTCGTGTTGTTGTTTGTTTAGTGTTTTCCAATTTTCCCAGAAGTGGTTAGAGTCTATGGATTCTTCAATTACATTGAGCTGATTTCTGGCCATGCTTTTCCTTCTTTTTCCGTAGTGTATTTCTGGTATTGTTTTAGTGATTCACCATAGTGAAGGCGGACTCAGGTTTTCCAGGTCTCTATGTTTTTGTGGACAGGTTTCTCAAATTCTTTCTTAGATTTTTGCATTCTTCATCAAACCATTTGTCATTGTTAATTTTCTTCGGTTTTCTATTTGAGATTTTTAGATTTGATAGGAAGCTGAGAGGTCAAATATACTGTTAAGATTTTCTACACGTCAAGTTTACACCTTCACTATTACAGTGGAACGTTTTACCCAGGAAATTGTCTAAAAGGGATTGAATTTGTTGTTGCCTAATTGTTTTTTGGTAGGTTTCAAACTGCATTCCTTCCATCTATAGTATTTCTTAATGTTACTCAGTTCCTTTGGCTTTGATGCCTATGATTGAGTATTGCTCTGTTTAAGTAGACTGTGATTTTGCTGTGGTCTGATAGGGGTGTTAGTGGACTGACTGTGAACTCTCTGAGAGATTCTGGGTTGAGGTCAGTGATAAAGTAGTCTACAGTACTACTGCTAAGAGATGAGCAATAGGTGTACCTACCATAGGAGTCCCCTCGAAGCCTACCGTTGACTAATCAAATCAAATCAAATCAAATTTTATTTGTCACATACACATGGTTAGCAGATGTTAATGCGAGTGTAGCGAAATGCTTGTGCTTCTAGTTCCGATAATGCAGTGATAACCAACAAGTAATCTAACTAACAATTAAAAAAACTACTGTCTTATACACAGTGTAAGGGGATAAGGAACATGTACATAAGGATATATGAATGAGTGATGGTACAGAGCAGCATACAGTAGATGAAATGAGTACAGTATATACATATGAGATGAGTGTGTAGACAAAGTAAACAAAGTGGCATAGTTAAAGTGGCTAGTGATACATGTGTTACATAAGGATGCAGTCGATGTTGTAGAGTACAGTATATACATATGCATATGAGATGAATAATGTAGGGTAAGTAACATTATATAAGGTAGCATTGTTTAAAAGTGGCTAGTGATATATATATATATATATATATATATATATTTACATCATTTTGCATCAATTCCCATTATTAAAATGGCTGGAGTTGGGTCAGTGTCAATGACAGTGTTGGCAGCAGCCACCAATGTTAGTGGTGGCTATTTAACAGTCTGATGGCCTTGAGATAGAAGCTGTTTTTCAGTCTCTCGGTCCCAGCTTTGATGCACCTGTACTGACCTCGCCTTCTGGATGATAGCGGGGTGAACAGGCAGTGGTTCGGGTGGTTGATGTCCTTGATGATCTTTATGGCCTTTCTGTAACAACGGGTGGTGTAGGTGTCCTGGAGGGCAGGTAGTTTGCCCCCGGTGATGCGTTGTGCAGTCCTCACTACCCTCTGGAGAGCCTTACGGTTGAGGGCGGAGCAGTTGCCGTACCAGGCGGTGATACAGCCCGCCAGGATGCTCTCGATTGTGCATCTGTAGAAGTTTGTGAGTGCTTTTGGTGACAAGCCGAATTTTTTCAGCCTCCTGAGGTTGAATAGGCGCTGCTGCGCCTTCTTCACGACGCTGTCAGTGTGAGTGGACCAATTCAGTTTGTCTGTGATGTGTATGCCGAGGAACTTAAAACTAGCTACCCTCTCCACTACTGTTCCATCGATGTGGATAGGGGGTGTTCCCTCTGCTGTTTCCTGAAGTCCACAATCATCTCCTTAGTTTTGTTGACGTTGAGTGTGAGGTTATTTTCCTGACACCACACTCCAAGGGCCCTCACCTCCTCCCTGTAGGCCGTCTCGTCGTTGTTGGTAATCAAGCCTACCACTGTTGTGTCGTCCGCAAACTTGATGATTGAGTTGGAGGCGTGCGTGGCCACGCAGTCGTGGGTGAACAGGGAGTACAGGAGAGGGCTCAGAACGCACCCTTGTGGGGCCCCCGTGTTGAGGATCAGCGGGGAGGAGATGTTGTTGCCTACCCTCACCACCTGGGGCGGCCCGTCAGGAAGTCCAGTACCCAGTTGCACAGGGCGGGTCGAGACCCAGGGTCTCGAGCTTGATGACGAGCTTGGAGGGTACTATGGTGTTGAATGCCGAGCTGTAGTCGATGAACAGCATTCTCACATAGGTATTCCTCTTGTCCAGGTGGGTTAGGGCAGTGTGCAGTGTGGTTGAGATTGCATCGTCTGTGGACCTATTTGGGCGGTAAGCAAATTGGAGTGGGTCTAGGGTGTCAGGTAGGGTGGAGGTGATATGGTCCTTGACTAGTCTCTCAAAGCACTTCATGATGACGGAAGTGAGTGCTACGGGGCGGTAGTCGTTTAGCTCAGTTACCTTAGCTTTCTTGGGAACAGGAACAATGGTGGCCCTCTTGAAGCATGTGGGAACAGCAGACTGGTATAGGGATTGATTGAATATGTCCGTAAACACACCGGCCAGCTGGTCTGCGCATGCTCGGAGGGCGCGGCTGGGGATGCCGTCTGGGCCTGCAGCCTTGCGAGGGTTAACACGTTTAAATGTCTTACTCACCTCGGCTGCAGTGAAGGAGAGACCGCATGTTTCCGTTGCAGGCCGTGTCAGTGGCACTGTATTGTCCTCAAAGCGGGCAAAAAGTTATTTAGTCTGCCTGGGAGCAAGACATCCTGGTCCGTGACTGGGCTGGATTTCATCTTGTAGTCCGTGATTGACTGTAGACCCTGCCACATGCCTCTTGTGTCTGAGCCATTGAATTGAGATTCCACTTTGTCTCTGTACTGACGCTTAGCTTGTTTAATAGCCTTACGGAGGGAATAGCTGCACTGTTTGTATTCAGTCATGTTGCCAGACACCTTGCCCTGATTAAAAGCAGTGGTTCGCGCTTTCAGTTTCACGCGAATGCTGCCATCAATCCACGGTTTCTGGTTAGGGAATGTTTTTATCGTTGCTATGGGAACGACATCTTCGACGCACGTTCTAATGAACTCGCACACCGAATCAGCGTATTCGTCAATATTTCCATCTGACGCAATACGAAACATGTCCCAGTCCACGTGATGGAAGCAGTCTTGGAGTGTAGAGTCAGCTTGTTCTGACCAGCGTTGGACAGACCTCAGCGTGGGAGCCTCTTGTTTTAATTTCTGTCTGTAGGCAGGGATCAGCAAAATGGAGTCGTGGTCAGCTTTTCCGAAAGGGGGCGGGGCAGGGCCTTATATGCGTCGCGGAAGTTAGAGTAACAATGATCCAAGGTTTTACCACCCCTGGTTGCGCAATCGATATGCTGATAAAATTTAGGGAGTCTTGTTTTCAGATTGGCTTTGTTAAAATCCCCAGCTACAATGAATGCAGCCTCCGGATAAATGTTTTCCAGTTTGCAAAGAGTTAAATAAAGTTCGCTCAGAGCCATCGATGTGTCTGCTTGGGGGGGATATATACGGCTGTGATTATAATCGAAGAGAATTCTCTTGGAAGATAATGCGGTCTACATTTGATTGTGAGGAATTCTAAATCAGGTGAACAGAAGGATTTGAGTTCCTGTATGTTTTCTTCATCACACCATGTCCCGTTAGTCATGAGGCATACGCCCCTCCACTCTTCTTACCAGAGAGATGTTTGTTTCTGTCGGCGCGATGCGTGGAGAAACCCGTTGGCTGCACCGCCCTGGATAGCGCTCTTCCCAGTAAGCCATGTCTCCGTAAAGCAGAGAACGTTGCAGTCTCTGATGTCCCTCTGGAATGCCACCCTTGCTCGGATTTCATCAACCTTGTTGTCGAGAGACTGGACATTGGCAAGAAGAATACTGGGAAGTGGTGCGCGATGTGCCCTTTTCCGGAGTCTGACCAGAACACCGCCGCGTTTCCTCTTTTTCGGAGTCGTTTCCTTGGGTCGCTGCATGCGATCCATTCCGTTGTCCTGTTTGTAAGGCAGAACACAGGATTCGCGTCGCGGAAAACATATTCTTGGTCGTACTGATGGTGAGTTGACGCTGATCTTATATTCAGTAGTTCTTCTCGACTGTATGTAATGAAACCTAAGATGACCTGGGGTACTAATGTAAGAAATAACACGTAAAAAACAAAAACTGCATAGTTTCCTAGGAACGCTAAGCGAGGCGGCCATCTCAGTCGGCGCCGGAAGTACGATGAGCACATATGTACATACCCAGCGTGCGACAAAGCTGCAGGAGTTGTGACAGGTTTTTGTTGGTTATGTTGTCATAGTTGTGCCTAGGGGGCATATGTGGGAGGGGATGCTGTCACCTCCAGGCAGATGTTTGTCCCCCTGTGTGCTGAGGGTGTCAGGCTCTTGTCCGGTTCTGGCATTTAGGTCTCTCTCTCACTCTCTCTCACTCTGTCTCTCTTCCTCTCACTCCTCTGTCTTTCCCTCGCTTTCTTTCTCTGTGTCTTACTACTCACTCTCTCTCTCCGTCTCTCTCTCACTCTCTCTCTCTTTCTCTCACTCTCTCTCTCTCTGTCTCTCCCTCGCTTTCTTTCTCTGTCTTACGCTCACTCTCTCTCTCACTCTCATTCTCCCTCTGTCTCTCTCACTTTCTTTCTCTGTGCTCACGCTCAACCTCTCTCTCTCTCTCTCTCTCTCTCTCTCTCTCTCTCTCTCCTCACTTTCGTTTTCTGTGTCTCACGCTCTCTCTCTCTCTCTCTCTCTGCCTATCTCTCTCTCTCTCTCTCTCTCTCTCTCTCTCTCTCTCTCTCTCTCTCTCTCTCTCTCTGTCTCTGTCTCTCTTGTCTCTGTCTCTGTCTCTCTCTGTCTCTCTCTCTGTCTCTCTCTCTCTCTCTCTCTCTGTCTCTGTCTCTCTCTCTCTCCCTGTCTCTCTCTCTCTCTCTCCCCCGCTCTCCTCCAGGCCGCAGCGTAGCTGGGTGCTGATAGGCATCTCTCGTGGAGTCTGCTGTAGTCTGCCCTGCTTCTGCAGACAAAGTGCCTCCATAAGACCAGTGGGGCTCCCTGGGAACCTACCCCAGACCCCTGGCCCCGCCCAGTATGTGTGTGTGTGTGTGTGTGTGTGTGTGTGTGTGTGTGTGTGTGTGTGTGTGTGTGTGTGTGTGTGTGTGTGTGTGTGTGTGTGTGTGTGTGTGTGTGTGTGTGTGTGTGTGTGTGTGTGTGTGTGTGTGTGATGCCGGGGGGTTGACCGTGAGTGCTGAGAGTGGAAGCTTTGTGTTTGACTTTCAGTGTGTAAATGGGTTTTGTAAACTCAGATGTGTAATGCCCAAGTACATTATGTAGGCCCGGCATGAATGCGGGGGTTTATTCTGTGCATTCATCTGGAAATAGCATACTGTTGTAGTATTCATTATATACATTTGTATTCATGGTGTTGTGTGGTGGTGCTTGGGAAGCATTCATATTAAGAGCTACTCTTTCTCAGAGTTCGGAGCTCAGACACACACACACACATAGTCCAGCTACTAATCCAAATCTGTCCCTGGCATCGGAGAGCACTCAAAAGTATGTTTGGCTATTTTACTTTCATCATAACTAGAAAGAGAAGGAGCAAATGGACAAAAAAAACAAAACCAAAGAAGGAAATCAGAAGGGAGTGCATTTATCAGGGGCCCAGATCTGTAGGCCTACCACCACCACACACACACACACACACACAGTCCCTTCCTGTACCTGACCCTGGGTGACCTCCAGAGCTTTCCAACATTTAAACGTAGTCAAGCAGTCCATTCTCCTGCCGGGACCCTGGTGTGTGTGTGTATGCGTGCGTCCATACGTGTGTGTGTGTGTGTGTGTGTGTGTGTGTGTGTGTGTGTGTGTGTGTGTGTGTGTGTGTGTGTGTGTGTGTGTGTGTGTGTGTGTGTGTGTGTGTGTGTGTGTGTGTGTGTGTGTGTGTGTGTGTGTGTGCATTCCTCTCAGGCTATCACCACCATCACTTGACAAGATTTATATAATTGCAGTCTGTGATCTCATTTTTCTCAAAGAGCATTTTGAAGTTTCCTGTTTGTGTCCTCTCCCAACCTTTTTAATGTTAGAATGAGACACATTAAATCCCCCCCTCCTCTTTTCATCAAGTTCTCCAACTTGATCCTTGTGTCTTTCCTCATTCCATTCTCCTCAAACTGCTTGTGTGTGTGTGTGTGTGTGTGTGTGTGTGTGTGTGTGTGTGTGTGTGTGTGTGTGCGTGTGTGCGTGTGTGCGTGTGTGTGTGCGTGTGTGCGTGTGTGTGTGCGTGTGTGTGTGTGCGTGTGTGTGTGTGTGTGTGTGCGTGTGTGTGTGTGTGTGTGTGTGGTGAGTGCGTGAGTGGTAGTGAGTGGTGGTGAGTGAGTGAGTGAGTGGTGAGTGAGTGATGTGAGTATGCATGTACTTTATATATGTGGACAGCACATGTACAAGCTACAGTAATAGCATACTATTGATATATAGAATAATAATTTGATACAAGTATCTACTGTCCAGGAACAACATCATCATGAATAATGTCACTGTACAGGTGATCAACAGTGGGCTACACATTGATATCCATAGCTATTTATTCTGGCCTAGCTCACCAGGGTTGCACTACAGGGTTGGAACTTCATCATGGAACTTAAGTGAATAATTGATTGAATTATTTGTCACAAAATAATAAACAACATTGAACTAGCAGAGTAGAAAATATGACCGGCCTGCAGAGAGTCTGGTATAAGCAGAGAGTCTGGAATAATCAGAGAGTCTGGTATAAGCAGAGAGTCTGGAATAATCAGAGAGTCTGGTATAAGCAGAGAGTCTGGAATAATCAGAGAGTCTGGTATAAGCAGAGAGTCTGGAATAATCAGAGAGTCTGGTATAAGCAGAGAGTCTGGAATAATCAGAGAGTCTGGTATAAGCAGAGAGTCTGGTATAAGCAGAGAGTCTGGAATAATCAGAGAGTCTGGTATAAGCAGAGAGTCTGGAATAATCAGAGAGTCTGGTATAAACAGAGAGTCTGGTATAAGCAGAGAGTCTGGTATAAGCAGAGAGTCTGGTATAAGCAGAGAGTCTGGATATAATCAGAGAGTCTGGTATAA
>NW_025755086.1:0-8220 GCF_021184085.1 Oncorhynchus gorbuscha
GAAGTAACCATGCAATTACAAAAAATCTTATTTAAGTATTGTATTATTTATAATATTTATATGTATTATTAAAGGTGCAATATGCAGAAATCGCCAATTCCTGTTTGCTAAAATTCGAATAGTTCGCCTAATTTCAGTTTTTGACAAAACAAGATGTCATTGTGTAGAAAATCATGGTACCATCTAAACTGCTATGAAACATCTGTTCCATAACCAAATATATTGTAATTTCAGCTGTTTGAAACTGAACGTAAAAGACGCAAAAACAAAAACTTAAGAACAGGAAGCATATAATTAGCACACAGAACAGATCTACCACTTCTTACACTTCCTTTCAATGAGATTGACAGATCTATAACTACAATTTCTATGTTCATTTTGTCGGGTCACCCAAAAAGTTACATATTGCAGCTTTAAATATATAATCGAAAGGCCTATTAAATACATACCGAATGGATCTTTGCATATAACATTTTCAGATACTGGTCCAGGTTCACTCTGACCGATGTCGTTTTGTGCCACGACACGGAACAGATATTCAGCCAGGGATGAGTCCAGTGAGAGTGTACATTGTAGTGGTGATGTGTGTCTTGTTGTGACGCACCCACTTCTCTGTGACACCTCTCTCCTCTCAACGTAGTATCCTGTAATGCGGGCGCCACCATCATCTTTTGGTCTGCCCCAAGATAGAGCAACAGTGCTCTTTGTGACATCCATAACTTCTGGTGGGTTGATTGGAGGTTCTGGTGGAGCTGTTGTATAGAAATGAGAATTGCATAATTGTAAATAGAAGAACTGGAGGAGTGATAACACAAGAAAACACATTTTATATTTGCAGAACAATAATTATGAACATTCAAAAATACTTACACAGCGGTGTCTTTGGAGTGACACATTCATCTGATTTGAGAGATCTGCTCACACCAAACTGGTTTTCAGCAGTGATCTTGAAATGGTATTCAACATTCTCCTTCAGCCCCTTGACCACCAGAGCTGTGTCCACCACTCTTGAGTCCACAGTGTACCATGCTACCTTTGATACTCTCGCCTTTCAACGATGTAACCCAGGATATCAGAGCCACCGTCTTCAGAGGGAGGTCTCCAGCTGACTCTTACAGAGCGAGCCTGGATATCATCAAACTCAAGGGGACCTTCCGGTGCGCCTGGACGTCCAATCACTTTAACATTGATGTAGACAGCCTTCCTGCCACATTTGTTCTCCAGGACCAGGTCATATGTGCCAGTGTCATCTCTGTGGGCTTCTTTGATCACAAGTTCAGTGATATCATCATTGGTGGCAATCATAGCTCTGTGAGAGATATCTCGGCCTTCCTTTGTCCACTTGCAAATAGGGACTGGTTTACCCTTGATGGGCACAGACAGCCTGATGACCCCTCCCTGTCTGACCACATAGCCTTCCTCATATTTGAGGTCCAGTTCATAATCGGGATAGTCTGAAATGAAGCATACAGACATTGTTAAGTTAGTTCACATTTGACACAAGCTTCAAAAGCAAAATACAAAATACAGCTCTTCCTGGTACGCTATACACATAATTGTATCCCTTACCAAGCATTTCTGTAACCTTGACGATTCCTGGGATCTCGACTGGCTCTCCGGGTCCACCAGCGTTGCAGGCCATCACACGGAACTTGTACTCAGCTCCCTGAGGCATGTGCGTCAGAGTGTATTCACAGATCTTTATGGGTGTTGTGTTGCACATGGTCCATTCCACCTGATCCACCTTCTGCATCTCAATCAGGTAACCAGTGATGACAGAACCACCCTCTTCCTCTGGAGGACTCCAGGCTAGAGACACAGACGTCCTGGTTGTGTCTGTGACCATGGGGAACTGTGGTGCACTAGGAGGCTCTGTTTAGATAAAGACAAATATAATAGTTTTGGTCATATACACAAGTTTGAAAATGGTAGAAACTAAGTTGCAAGGACATTTTGACCCATAAATCATTGAGTTGAATAACACATTACAAAAAAGTTAAACATAGTAATTACATAATTTACTGCTTATTTCAATGTTTCTTATATGGGACACAACAACTAAGGACAGGATTACAGAGGCATACCGATGGGATCCATGGCGATAGCTGGTTTAGATGCCATACTGGGTTTGCTCGAGCCTCTGGAGTTGAGGGCGATCACGCGGTACTCATACTCATTGCCTTCGCACAGACCTGATGATCTGTATCTGGTCATGGTGACTGGGTTCTTAACGATGCTCATCCACCTTTCAGATCTGACCTCCTTGCGCTCAATTATATATCCAGACACTTGGGAGCCTCCATCTTCTTCTGGTGGCTGCCATGTGATGGTCATTCCCTCATGAGTCACATCCAGTACATCAGGTCGGTTTGGTGCACTGGGTACGGCTGTGGAGAGATTAGAGATTTCAAATGAGATCAGTTATAGCCACCATCATCCCTTTTCTTTAACTTCCTCCAAATGAAGTACACTGTTTTTGTGTTTTAATTATAGTGTATAATACATTTTGTCAAAAGGTTAAATGTACTGTGTTTTAGGATTTATGATGACTTACTCTTGAGACTCTTGCATTCAACAACTTCAGACTGCAAGAATCCCCCAATGCCAAAGCGGTTTGTTGCAGCCACACGGAACACGTATTCAGTTCCCTCAGACAATCTGGTGAACTTGAATGTGGGTCTTGTGACAGATTCGGACACTGGCAGCCATCCGGGGCGGTGAGCGTCACGCTGCTCAACAACATAGCCACTAACGTTGGAGCCGCCATCCTTTTCTGGTGGCTCCCAGCTGACTGTTACAGATGTGGCATCAACGGCATCAACTGTGATCGGTCCAATAGGTATTCCAGGTTTATCTAGACAGAAATAAGCAGACAGTAGTATTTAGAATATTCCAATACAAAAACATAAGAACACACAATCCAAAAACACACACACTTACCAAGAATGATAATTTTAAGTATCTCTGTCGCAGTTCCTACAGAATTCTTTACTTGAAGAGTGTAGCTACCAGTGTCATCAATGGTTGTCTCACGGACAGTCAGTTTGGTGTATTTTCCATTTGACACAATCTTAACCCGGTCAAGACTATCCTTCATTTTAGCACCATTGAAGGACCAGGTGCAAACTGGAGCAGGTCTGGCCTTTATAGGAATATTGAGGTCGATTGGTTTGTCGGCTGGCACATGGACAACCTTCTGTGGAATGCCGGCCAGATCAATATAGGGTGCCACTGTAAAAGGAAATATTTTTGGGGAAAATTAGACCATCTGAAGATGTATCAAAGCTTTAATTTTTAAATAGATTAACTGCCATGTGTGTAGCATAAGAATCAGAATATAACATACGTAGTTGTTCCTGAATGACCACAGGTCCTGTAATCTCCTAGGTTCGCTAACTCCTCTGGTGTTGGTAGCTCTGATTCTGAAGAGATAAGTCTCCTTCTCTGTCAGACCAGTGACGGTGTGCTGGGACATGGACTGTTTAACGGTGGCCACTGCACTCCATCTGTCTGATCCAACGATGTTAGCTTCAATGACGTAGCCCGTCAGTCTGCTTCCACCATCATGAAGAGGTTTCTCCCAGTTAAGTATGGCAGAGGACTTTCCAATATCCACAATGTGCAGATCCTGAGGAAGGCTGGGTACTTCACAGATCAACACTGATTCAGGGGTTTCACATGGTTCTCCAACACCATATATGTTCTCTGGTAACACTCTGAAGAAGTAGTGTACTGATTCCTCCAGGCCAGTAATTCTGAACAAGGTCTTCCTGCATTCTGTTGTAACTGTTTTGTAGGATTTCATTGAAGCTTCACGTTTCTCAATGATGTAGTTGTTCACAGGGGCTCCACCGTCAATAGATGGTACGTCCCATGTAATGACGACAGACTCCTTTGTGTAGTCTTTGACTCTAACTGAACCGGGTGGTCCAGGAGTGTCTGGAAAATACAGAGAGGATTAACTGACTGTTCACAGCACATGACGATTCACTATTCTATAGGTAATTATATGGTTCACAGATAGTTCCTAATCATTTAACCATCTTAAGTATGTCAACGTAACCAATAACATACCATAAACCTTGACGAGAATAGTTGCTGACTTCTTGCCAGATGGATTTTCAGCCTCAATGGTGTATTTGCCGGCATCGTAACGATGGACCTTCTCAACGATTAGTTGAGTATAACTATCAGTTGTATCAATGAATCCACGGCTCTGCAGATCAATGCCAGGTTTCCTCCAGGTCAGTACAGGAGCCGGTCTTCCAGCCACATTGACGAACAGCCTAAGAGTGTTACCAGCTCGCAGACACACAATCTTCTTCAGATCATCAGGGAGCTCAAGATCAGGGATTGCTGTTGTGACAAAAAATTACAGCACGTTTACAACATAATAACAGCACATTTACCAACTATAAGTCTAAAAAGAGGGTCTTTGATTCAATGTAGACATTGGTTTAAACTGCGGTTAACCCTTTACATACAAACATGCTGCCATTGTGAATTATTGACAGTAAAAGCATAAGAACAAACGTACAGAGTTTCTCAACAGGCTCAATTTCCACACTAGGTTCGCTGAATTCCCCAGTGCCATTGCTATTGACTCCTGCGACACGGAAACTGTACTTCTTGTTGCTTTGAAGTCCAGTGGCAACAAACGCATTGGTCTTTAAAGTCTTCTGAGTGGCCCTGTACCACTGCTCGGTTCCTTCCTCAAGCACCTCCACCACGTAGCCAACAACATCAGCGCCACCATCATACATGGGTCTGGTCCATTGCAAGCTAATGCTATGCTTGGTGGAATCTACCACTCGTGGAATTGAAGGAGGGGCTGGAGTGTCTGGAAAACACAAAATACAGTATGAGTCATTCAGCAGCAGCAGTGTTTCAGAAGTCAACCATAAGTCAATGGTAAGATTATAAAGATGGACCTCATATGGTTACTAAAATCTAGACTATGACTTTTTGATCACGTACATGTTGGCTCTCTACAGTAGGCATAGTGAGAGGCTTCACTGGGCTGGCTGTTTCCAGCTGTATTCACAGCTGTAACACGGAACTGGTAGTCACTGCCTTCCAGCAAACCAGAGATCTTCAGGCGGATGTCATAGATGGTAAAGGTCTTATTGACCCTGGTCCATCTGGAACTGCTCTTCTCACGTTTGTCCACCAGGTAATTCTTGATCTCACTTCCGCCATCACTTTCAGGTTTCATCCATTCAATGATGACGTGCTCCTTTCCTACAGCCGTGACTTCTGGTGCTCCAGGTTGAGATGGGACAGCTGCAATGATAAAGGAAAATAAAACATGTTTAATAAGATTTGGGCTTTGAATAAGACAACAATTGTATTGCATCTATTAAAAGGACATGGCCACTGAATGCATGCTTACTGTATGCGTTTCTGGCGATAACAGGCTCGGACTCCAAAGGCACACCAGGTCCGAACTTGTTTACTCCTCTGACACGGAAGACGTACTCGTTATTCTTGATCAGTTTGGAGCTGACACAGGACAGAGTCTTGCACTCGGTCTCCATGATCACCCAGTTGAGTCTGCTGGTCTCACGTCTATCAACAATGTAATGAGTGACAAGATCTCCACCGTCCTCCAGAGGGATCTTCCAAGACACAGTGCACTTCTCCTCTGTCACCCTGGTGATTGTGACCTTTTCCTCAGGAGGCCCTGGTGTATCTGGAAATACAGAGTGAAACATTAAATTGGGTTATTATAACAGTGGAGTCTCTTCAGAGGAGTAAGGGGAGGACCATCGTCCACAGTGAATTTCATAAACATGTAATTGTGAAACATAAAAAACCGTGATCCTTTTAAGATAAAACTGTACTATAATATATATATTCACATCACCAAATAATTGACTAAAACACACTGTAGACACACTGTAAACATTCATTGTTTTGCAATGAAGGTCTACAGTAGCCTCAACAGCACTCTGTATGGTAGCACCATGGTATAGCCGGAGGACTTCTAGTTTCTGTCCTCCTCTGGGTATATTGACTTCAATACAAAGCCTAGGAGGCTCATGGTTCTCACCCCCTTCTGTAGACTTACACAGTAATTATGACAACTTCCCGGAAGACGTCCTCTAACCTATCAGAGCTCTTGCAGCAAGAATTGACATGATTCATCCAATCAAAGGATCAGAGAATGAATATAGTACTGAAAGCATAAGCTGCAGCTAGCTAGCACTGCAGTGCATAAAATGTGGTGAGTAATTGACTCAAAGAGAGAGAAAGACAATAGTTGAACAGTTTTGAACACAACAATTTCTTTAAAAATTAAGGAGAAGCAAGAGAGAGAGCTAGCCTGCTGTGCCACGAGATATTCAGGGTTCGAGTACAGGCTCTGTCGCAACCGGCCGCGACCGGGAGACTCATGGGGCGGCGTACAATTGGCCCAGCGTCGTCCTGTTTAGGGAGGGTTTGGCCGGCAGTGATGTCCTTGTCCCATCTCGTACTAGTGACTCCTGTGGCGGGCTGGGCGCAGTGCACGTTGACACAGTCGCAAGGTGTACGGTATTTCCTCCGACACATTGGTGCGGCTGGCTTCCGGGTTAAGTGTGCATTGTGTCAAGAAGCAGTGCTTGGTTGGGTTGAGTTTCTGAAGAAGTAGTGTACTGATTCCTCCAGGCCAGTAATTCTGAACAAGGTCTTCCTGCATTCTGCTGTAACTGTTTTGTAGGATTAAATTGAAGCTTCACGTTTCTCAATAATGTAGTTGTTCACAGGGGCTCTACCGTCAATAGTTGGTATGTCCCATGTAATGACGACAGACTCCTTTGTGTAGTCTTTCACAGCTCTCGACCTTCGCCTCTCCCGAGTTCATACGGGGGTTGCAGCGATGAGACAAAACTGTAACTACTAATTGGATACCACAAAATTGTGGAGAAAAAGGGGTAAAAAAAAGAATACAAAAAGAGAGAGAGCTATGTGTGTATATATATATATTAATTTTTCACTTTAATTTACTTAGCTAGCGAATGTTCTCTCTGCTACCGCAATGCGGTACCGGTGCGCCAAGTCTAGGTCCGAGAAACTTCTAAACAGCTTCCACCCCCAAGCCAAAATACTCCTGAGTATCAAATGGTTACCCAGACTATTTGCATTGCTCCCCCCCACTTTACACTGCTGCTACTCTCTGTTGTTATCTATGCATAGTCACTTTAATAACTCTACCTACATGAACATACTACCTCAACTAACCGGTGCCAGAGCACGTAGATGCAAGAAGGAATTATAGCTACAAAGTGATCATGTATGTGGCTGCTATGAAAGTTAATTGTGTTTGCGTGTGATCAGGGGTGTAGTCATTCAGCCAATTCTTAAATGGAGGAAAACAGAACAAAACAGGGAAAACATACCTGAACTCTTGTTTGCAACTATTAGACTAATGATTACACCCTAGATCAGCTAGATGCAGGGAAGAGTGTTCAAGGCAGTATTGAATGTGTCACTGTCTGTCACCTTGATTACTCAAATTTCTGTCAACCAGTGTACCTATGTTGTAAACTTCCATTCATAGGCTACGTTGTAGTAATCTCATGATCGGTATAGGGAAAATGAGCTGGGTAAATGGAATATGAATGAGAGTAATCCAACATGCTGTAATAGAAATACAGTAAGACCATTCTCATTTAAAAAAACATTGTCCTCCCTCATCTTAAACGGCACCAACCACCACTGTATTATAGTAATATAATAACATTTAGTTGAAAACTATTTTGTTTCCATGTCATTGCAAGTGTATATGTCTTTGTGTCTACTTTATGTTCTTACCGAGTACTTTAACGTTGACAGACGCTGTCTTGGTTCCACTGGCGTTCTTCACGGTCAGAACGTATCTTCCTGTGTCGTTTCTGTTGCAGGACTTGATGATGGCCATGGCTCTTGAACTGGTGTATGTCAGGGAGTATTTCTCTCCCAGCTCCAGCACCTTGTCACCTTTGGCCCACCATACTATGGGTTCGGGTTTACCACCAATTACACCATCAAGGACCAGGTCTGATCCAGCCCGGATAGTGACATGCTCTCCAACAAGAGAGCTGTTAAGTTCAGCCTTGGGAGGAGCTATAAGACAAAAATAAAATATAAATTATGAAATAATACATATATATATATATATTAATATATAAATATGTGTATATATATATATATACATATGCATAAACTTGACAGTAACGTAACATTATCTAACAGTAGTAT
>NW_025755087.1:0-8219 GCF_021184085.1 Oncorhynchus gorbuscha
TATACAGTTAGTCTCTTTCTGTGAGAGAGGCTGGCAATTTGCTGTGCTACTTCTCCTCCTTCTCTGTTATTCAATCATGTTGCTATGTAATCAATCTATTTTACCATCCCTGTAACTGTGCTTCTGCGGAAGAATCCTTTATCCCAACTAAAACTCATAATGAACTACAGAAAGAAGCATTGTAGACTCTCGGCCTGAAATACGCTTTGGAACACCTGAGTAAGCTCCAGAGACTTTTCTCTGATGGTGAATGGTAAACAGCTCGGTTGAGTCCTTCATGTAATGCACAATCAATTAGTGTCAACTACACTGTAAATATTATATGAAGACGCCATGTGTATGTGAAGTGATGAATTGTGTGTTTGTGAAGTGATGGTGTGTGTATGTGAAGTGATGAATTGTGTGTATGTGAAGTGATGGTGTGTGTATGTGAAGTGATGAATTGTGTGTATGTGAAGTGATGAATTGTGTGTATGGGCAGTGATGAATTGTGTGTAACATGTGAAGTGATGAATTGTGTGTATGAAGTGATGAATTGTGTGTATGTGAAGTGATGAAGTGTGTGTATGTGAAGTGATGAAGTGTGTGTATGTGAAGTGATGAAGTGTGTATATGTGCAGTGATGATGTCATGTTTTGTCTTAGATTGTCTTGTCATTTTGCTTTTCCCTCTGTTCATTTTCCCCCTGCTGGTATTTTTAGGTTCGTTCCCCTTTTTCTCTCTCCCTTCCTCTCTCTCTTCTCTCTATCGTTCCGTTCCTGCTCCCAGATGTTCCTATTCCCCTAATCAATCATTTAGTCTTCCACACCTGTTCCCGATCCTTTTCCTGATTAAGTCCCTATTTCTCTCCTTGTTTTCCGTTCCTGCCCTGTCGGATCCTTGTCTATTGTTCACCGTGCTGTGTCTATGTATCGCCCTGTCGTGTCGTGTTTCCCTCAGATGCTGCGTGGTGAGCAGGTGTCTGAGTCTGCTACGTTCAGTGCCTTCCCGAGGCAACCTGCAGTTCTTGATCAAGTCTCCAGTCTGTTCTCGTCATTAGTGAATTATGCCTTTGATTGTAAAGTTACTTTACTGGATTAAAAACTCTGTTTTCGCCAAGTCGCTTTTGGGTCCTCATTCACCTGCATAACAGAAGGATCCGACCAAAGAATGGACCCAGCGACTACAGATGCTCGTAACACTGCCGTCGAGATCCAAGGAGCCATGCTCGGCAGACACGAGCAGGAATTGTCTGCTGCTCGCCATGCCGTGGAGAACCTGGCCGCTCAGGTTTCCGACCTCTCTGGACAGTTTCAGAGTCTTCGATCTCGTGCCACCTGTTACTTCCTGGCCTGCCGAGCCTCCGGAACCTAGGGTTAATAACCCACCTTGCTACTCCGGGCAGCCCACGGAGTGCCGCTCCTTTCTCACCCAGTGTGATATTGTGTTCTCTCTCCAACCCAACACATACTCTAGCGAGAGAGCTCGGGTTGCTTATGTCATTTCACTCCTTACTGGCCGGGCTCGAGAGTGGGGCACAGCTATCTGGGAGGCAAGGGCTGATTGTTCTAACAATTACCAGAACTTTAAAGAGGAGATGATTCGGGTTTGACCGTTCAGTTTTTGGTAGGGAGGCTTCTAGGGCCTGGCCCTATGCCAAGGTGATCGATCCATAACGGATTACTCTATAGAGTTTCGCACTCTTGCTGCCTCTAGTGACTGGAACGAGCCGGCGCTGCTCGCTCGTTTTCTGGAGGGACTCCACGCAGTGGTTTCTGTTATGCAGGTGAATGAGGACCCAAAAGCGACTTGGCGAAAACAGAGTTTTTAATCCAGTAAAGTAACTTTACAATCAAAAGGCATAATTCTACTCGTAATGACGAGAACAGACTGGAGACTTGATCAAGAACTGCAGGTTGCCTCGGGGAAGGCACTTGAACGTAGCAGACTCAGACACCTGCTCACCACGCAGCATCTGAGGGAAACACGACACGACAGGGCGATACATAGACACAGCACGGTGAACAATAGACAAGGATCCGACAGGGCAGGAACGGAAAACAAGGAGAGAAATAGGGACTCTAATCAGGGAAAAGGATCGGGAACAGGTGTGGGAAGACTAAATGATTGATTAGGGAATAGAACAGCTGGGAGCAGGAACGGAACGATAGAGAAGAAGAGAGAGGAAGGGAGAGAGAGAAAAGGGGAACGAACCTAAAAGACCAGCAGGGGAAAATGAACAGAGGGAAAGCAAAATGACAAGACAATCTAAGACAAAACATGACAGTACCCCCCACTCACCGAGCGCCTCCTGGGCGCACTCGAGGAGAGAGGAATCACAGCGGCAGGAAATCATCAGCTAAGTGAACGGTCCCAGCACGTCCGAGACGGAACCCAACTCCCTCTCCTCAGGACCATCAACCCTCCCAATCCACTAGTATTGGTGACCCCGTCCCGAAGCATGTCCATGATCCCTCACGTGCCTTGTAAATAGGGCTGCGCTCTCGACAAGGACGGGGAGGGGGGAGGAAGACGAGCGGGGTGCGCGAAGAAAGGGCTTGACACAGGAGACATGGAAGACAGGATGGACGCGACGAAGATGTCGCGGAAGAAGCAGTCGCACAGCGACAGGATTGACGACCTGGGAGACACGGAACGGACCAATGAACCGCGGAGTCAACTTACGAGAAGCTGTCGTAAGAGGAAGGTTGCGAGTGGAAAGCCACACTCTCTGGCCGCAACAATACCTTGGACTCTTAATCCTGCGTTTATTGGCGGCTCTCACAGTCTGTGCCCTGTAACGGCAAAGTGCAGACCTCACCCTCCTCCAGGTGCGCTCACAACGTTGGACAAACGCTTGAGCGGAGGGAACGCTGGACTCGGCAAGCTGGGATGAGAACAGAGGAGGCTGGTAACCCAGACTACTCTGAAACGGAGATAACCCGGTAGCAGACGAAGGAAGCGAGTTGTGAGCGTATTCTGCCCAGGGGAGCTGTTCTGCCCAAGACGCAGGGGTTTCTGAAGAAAGGCTGCGTGAGTATGCGACCAATCGTCTGATTGGCCCTCTCTGCTTGACCGTTACACTGGGGATGAAACCCGGAAGAGAGACGTGGACGCACCAATCAAACGACAGAACTCCCTCCAAAACTGTGACGTGAATTGCGGGCCTCTGTCAAACGGGCGTCTAACGGGAGGCCATGAATTCTGAACACATTCTCGATGATGATTTGTGCCGTCTCCTTAGCGGAAGGAAGTTTAGCGAGGGGAATGAAATGTGCCGCCTTAGAGAACCTATCGACAACCGTAAGAATCACAGTCTTCCCCGCAGACAAAGGCAGACCGGTAATGAAGTCTAGGGCGATGTGAGACCATGGTCGAGAAGGAATGGGGAGCGGTCTGAGACGACCGGCAGGAGGAGAGTTACCGACTTAGTCTGCGCGCAGTCCGAACAAGCAGCCACGAAACGGCGCGTGTCACGCTCCTGAGTCGGCCACCAAAAAGCGCTGGCGAATAGACGCAAGAGTGCCTCGAACACCGGGATGACCAGCTAACTTGGCAGAGTGAGCCCACTGAAGAACAGCCAGACGAGTGGAAACAGGAACGAAAAGGAGGTTACTAGGACAAGCGCGCGGCGACGCAGTGTGCGTGAGTGCTTGCTTAACCTGTCTTTCAATTCCCCAGACTGTCAACCCGACAACACGCCCATAAGGAAGAATCCCTCGGGATCAGTAGAAGCCACAGAAGAACTAAACAGACGGGATAAGGCATCAGGCTTGGTGTTTTTGCTACCCGGACGGTAAAGAAATCACAAACTCGAAACGAGCGAAAACAACGCCCAACGAGCTTGACGGGCATTAAGTCGTTTGGCAGAACGGATGTACTCAAAGGTTCTTATGGTCTGTCCAAACGACAAAGGCAGTCGCCCCCTCCAACCACTGTCGCCATTCGCCTAGGGCTAAGCGGATGGCGAGCAGTTCGTGATTACCCACATCATAGTTGCGCTCAGATGGCGACAGGCGATGAGAAAAATAAGCGCAAGGATGAACCTTATCGTCAGACTGGAAGCGCTGGGATAGAATGGCTCCCACGCCTACCTCTGAAGTGTCAACCTCGACAATGAATTGTCTAGTGACGTCAGGCGTAACGAGGATAGGAGCGGACATAAAACGTTCTTTTAGAAGATCAAAAGCTCCCTGGGCGGAACCGGACCACTTAAAACACGTCTTGACAGAAGTAAGAGCTGTGAGAGGGCAGCAACTTGACCGAAATTACGAATGAAAACGCCCGATAGAAATTAGCGAAACCTAAAAAGCGCTGCAACTCGACACGTGACCTTGGAACGGGCCAATCACTGACAGCTTGGACCTTAGCGGAATCCATCTGAATGCCCTCAGCGGAAATAACGGAACCGAGAAAAGTAACGGAGGAGACATGAAAAGAGCACTTCTCAGCCTTCACGTAGAGACAATTCTCTAAAAGGCGCTGTAGAACACGTCGAACGTGCTGAACATGAATCTCGAGTGACGGTGAAAAAATCAGGATATCGTCAAGATAGACAAAAACAAAGATGTTCAGCATGTCTCTCAGAACATCATTAACTAATGCCTGAAAAACAGCTGGGAGCAGGAACGGAACGATAGAGAGAAGAGAGAGAGGAAGGGAGAGAGAAAAAGGGGAACGAACCTAAAAAGACCAGCAGGGGGAAAATGAACAGAGGGAAAAGCAAAATGACAAGACAATCTAAGACAAAACATGACAGATGAATTGTGTGTATGTGAAGTGATGAAGTGTGTGTATGTGCAGTGATGAATTGTGTGTATGTGAAGTGATGAATTGTGTGTATGTGAAGTGATGGTGTGTGTATGTGAAGTGATGAATTGTGTGTATGTGAAGTGTGATGTGTGTATGTGAGGTGATGAATTGTGTATGTGCAGTGATGAATTTTGTGTATGTGAAGTGATGGTGTGTGTTTGTGAAGTGATGGTGTGTGTTTGTGAAGTGATGAATTGTGTGTATGTGAAGTGATGGTGTGTGTATGTGAAGTGATGAATGTGTGTATGTGAAGTGATGAATTGTGTGTATGTGAAGTGATGAATTGTGTGTATGTGAAGTGATGAATTGTGTGTATGTGAAGTGATGAATTGTGTGTATGTGAAGTGATGAATTGTGTGTATGTGCAGTGATGGTGTGTGTATGTGAAGTGATGAATTGTGTGTATGTGAAGTGATGGTGTGTGTATGTGAAGTGATGAATTGTGTGTATGTGCAGTGATGAATTGTGTGTATGTGAAGTGATGAATTGTGTGTATGTGAAGTGATTAATTGTGTGTATGTGAAGTGATGAATTGTGTGTATGTGAAGTGATGAATTGTGTGTATGTGAAGTGATGAATTGTGTGTATGTGCAGTGATGAATTGTGTGTATGTGAAGTGATGAATTGTGTGTATGTGAAGTGATGAATTGTGTGTATGTGAAGTGATGAATTGTGTGTATGTGCAGTGATGGTGTGTGTATGTGAAGTGATGAATTGTGTGTATGTGAAGTGATGAATTGTGTGTATGTGCAGTGATGAAGTGTGTGTATGTGAAGTGATGAATTGTGTGTATGTGAAGTGATGAATTGTGTGTATGTGCAGTGATGAATTGTGTGTATGTGCAGTAGGGATGTGACAAATGTAAAACCTATTCATGTTTAAATTGAAAAAGTTTTGTTTATTTACAACAACAAAAAATCATAAAGTTATATGTGAATTCATAATGTAGATATGGTCCTGCTAATGACCTCTAGAAGGCAAAGCAGTTAGTTCCATCTACTACAGGCTACCAGACGGCGCTCACCTTCCTGCTGTCCCCCACCCACTTTGCAACAATGGTAGTTCATGCCATTTTTAGGTTCTCTGCTGTGTGCCTATCCTCCGTCTTCTCAGTGGTCGGTACATGGGACTTCATGTCCCACTTCTCATCAACGTGATGGCTCACTGCAGTGATGTATGACAGTCTTCTCAGTGGTCGGTACATGGGACTTCATGTCCCACTTCTCATCAACGTGATGGCTCACTGCAGTGATGTATGACAGTCTTCTCAGTGGTCGGTACATGGGACTTCATGTCCCACTTCTCATCAACGTGATGGCTCACAGCAGTGATGTATGACAGTCTTCTCAGTGGTCGGTACATGGGACTTCATGTCCCACTTCTCATCAACGTGATGGCTCACTGCAGTGATGTATGACAGTCTTCTCAGTGGTCGGTACATGGGACTTCATGTCCCACTTCTCATCAACGTGATGACTCACAGCAGTGATGTAGGACAGTGTTCTCAGTGATCGGTACATGGGACTTCATGTCCCACTTCTCATCAACGTGATGGCTATACCTCCTCCCTCTCTGCAGATGACTTCGTCAACCATTTTGAAAAGAAGATCGACGACATCCGATCCTCGTTTGCTAAGTCAAACAACACCGCTGGTTCTGCTCACACTGCCCTACCCTGTGCTCTGACCTCTTTCTCCCTCTCTCTCCAGGATGAAATCTCGCGTCTTGTGACGGCCGGCCGCCCAACAACCTGCCCGCTCGACCCTATCCCCTCCTCTCTTCTCCAGACCATTTCCGGAGACCTTCTCCCTTACCTCACCTCGCTCATCAACTTATCCCTGACCGCTGGCTACGTCCCTTCCGTCTTCAAGAGAGCGAGAGTTGCACCCCTTCTGAAAAAACCTACACTCGATCCCTCCGATGTCAACAACTACAGACCAGTATCCCTTCTTTCTTTTCTCTCCAAAACTCTTGAACGTGCCTTGGTCAGCTCTCCCGCTATCTCTCTCAGAATGACCTTCTTGATCCAAATCAGTCAGGTTTCAAGACTAGTCATTCAACTGAGACTGCTCTTCTCTGTATCACGGAGGCGCTCCGCACCGCTAAAGCTAACTCTCTCTCCTCTGCTCTCATCCTTCTAGACCTATCGGCTGCCTTCGATACTGTGAACCATCAGATCCTCCTCTCCACCCTCTCCCGAGTTGGGCATCTCAGCGCGGCCCACGCTGGGATTGCGTCCTACCTGACAGGTCGCTCCTACCAGGTGGCGTGGCGAGAATCTGTCTCCTCACCACGCTCTCACCACTGGTGTCCCCCAGTGGCTCTGTTCCTAGGCCCTCTCCTATTCTCGCTATACACCAAGTCACTTGGCTCTGTCATAACCTCACATGGTCTCTCCTATCATTGCTATGCAGACGACACACAATTAATCTTCTCCTTTCCCCCTTCTGATGACCAGGTGGCGAGTGCATCTCTGCATGTCTGGCAGACATATCAGTGTGGATGACGGATCACCACCTCAAGCTGAACTTCGGCAAGACGGAGCTGCTCTTCCTCCCGGGAAGGACTGCCCGTTCCATGATCTCGCCATCACGGTTGACAACTCCATTGTGTCCTCCTCCCAGAGCGCTAAGAACCTTGGCGTGATCCTGGACAACAAACTGTCGTTCTCAACTAACATCAAGGCGGTGGCCCGCTCCTGTAGGTTCATGCTCTACAACATCCATGAGATAACTGACCCTGCCTCATTACAGTGAACGGCGCAGGTCCTAATCCAGGCACTTGTCATCTCCCGTCTGGATTACTGCAACTAAAGCTGTTGGCTGGGCTCCCTGCCTGTGCCATTAAACCCCTACAACTCATCCCAGAACGCCGCAGCCCGTCTAGTGTTCAACCTTCCCAAGTTCTCTCACGTCACCCCGCTCCTCCGCTCTCTCCACTGGCTTCCAGTTGAAGCTCGCATCCGCTACAAGACCATGGTGCTTGCCTCACGGAACTGTGAGGGGGAACGGCACCTCAGTACCTCCAGGCTCTGATCCAGGCCCTACACCCAAATAAGGGCACTGCGTTCATCCACCTCTGGCCTGCTCGCCTCCTACCACTGAGGAAGTACAGTTCCCGCTCAGCTCAGTCAAAACTGTTCGCTGCTCTGGCTCTCCAATGGTGGAACAAACCCTCACGACGCCAGGACAGCGGAGTCAATCACCACCTTCCGGAGACACCTGAAACCCCACCTCTTTAAGGAATACCTAGGATAGGATAAAGTAATCCTTCTCACCCCTCCCCCTTAAAATATTTAGATGCACTATTGTAAAGTGGTTGTTCCACTGGATGTCATAAGGTGAATGCACCAATTTGTAAGTCGCTCTGGATAAGAGCGTCTGCTAAATGACTTAAATGTAATGTAAATGTAAATGTAATGGCTCACA
>NW_025755088.1:0-8218 GCF_021184085.1 Oncorhynchus gorbuscha
TTGTGGCTATTGACATGCCTTGGTTCTCAGTATCTTGTCTGAACAGACAGTATTCCTATTGAGAGGTCAAGTCCTGGAGTCTCCTGTATTTATCTGTGTTTGATTGTGAGGCCTAGTCTTGGTGTCCTTTATTATCTGTGTTTACTGAGTGACCTTGGTATCCTGTAAACTCACTCTCCAGGTTCCCTGGGTTGCCAGATCAGGATGCAGGAAGAGGTGGACAGCCCATCGGCGTTGCTAGGAAACACAGTGTGAGACCATAGTGACGGCTGTGGTGTTCAGCCGAACAGACAACAGATCCTAATGTGAGATCAACCGGCTAATACCAAGCTATCAGCCTGGTGCCAAAAACAACAGTTTTAGTTAAAAGACTTGTCACGGTGTCCATGTTAGGACAGTCCCAGTCTCAGCATGACAGTCTTATAGGAGGTTTAACTCACCGTTCTCTACCAGGGGTTCAATTAAAACAATTATGGATAGGATTTATGCAGTGCTTTTCCAGAGTTCAAAGTGCTTTACATTGCATGGAGGGAACTCATCATCCAGCCTAATGGTATTTTCCATAGTAAGCATAAGACATCAAGCATGTGAAGTTCCACCAAAGAGCATAGCCACAATGAGCCCTCCATTCTTGATGTACGTGTATCTTCACTGAACACCAACATCACCAAATGAAAGTCAAGGATGTTGGGACAACAGCAGTTGAATGACTTGCATGGGAAAGTCCATTCCAGTAATTCTATGTCTGTGGTGGAGACCCTAATGTGAAAGCATCTGAATTGATTGTCTTCATGAATAGACAGTGAGGAGGACCCTGTAGTGAGAATAGCATTTGGTTCTGTTTAGCATCTGTGCAGCAGAGCAGGCTGATGGGAGGAGCTAAAGGAGGACGGGCTCATTGCAATGGCTGGAATGAATGTGGTTTCAATATGTTTGATACCCGTTCCATTCCTCCTTTCCAGTCTTTACAACGAGCCAGTCCTCAAATAGGTCCTACCAAAAGCCTCCTCAGGTGTGCACTTATTGCAAAGCTGCCCTTTGAGACTTTGTTTGATAGGAGCGTGGGGAGACTAAGAGGAGCATGAGGAGACTGCTAGGAACATGAGGCGATTTCTATGGAGCGTGAGGAGACTTCTAGGGAGTGTGAGGAGGCTGCTAGGGAGGATGAGGAGACTGCTAGGGAGGATGAGGAGACAGCAAGGGAGGATGGGTGGTGAGAAGACTGCTAGGGAGGATGAGGACACTGCTAGAGCGGAGGAGCCTACTAGGGGTGTGGGGAGACTGCCAGGGCAGGATGAGGAAATCTGCTAGGAGCGGAGGAGACTATTGGGAGGATGAGGAGACTATTAGGGATGGTGAAGAGACTGCTAGGGATGGTGAGAAGACTGCTAGTGAGGATGAGGAGACTGTTAGGAGGGTGAGGAGCCTAAAAGGGAGTATGAGGAGGCTGCTAGGGAGCTTGAGGAGACTGCTAGGGAGGATGAGGAGACCGCTAGGGAGGATGAAGTGACTGATAGGGAGCATGAGGAGACTACTAGGGGAGCGAGAAGAGACTACTAGGGAGCAGTAGAATGCTAGGGAGGATGAGGAGCCTGTTAGGAAACATGAGGAGACTGCTAAAGGGAGGATAGAAAGACACTAGGGATAGTGAGAAGACTACTTTCGGGAGGATAGAGGAGACTGCTAGGGAGGTAGGAGCCTGAGAAAGAGGAAATATAAAGGCTGCTGAGGGAACTTGAAAACTACTAGGAGGATGAGGAGACGCTAGGGAGGATAAGTAACTACTAAAGGAAGGCATAGAAAACTACTAAGGGAGGCGAGAAGAGACTAATAGTGAGGATAGGAGACTGCTAGAGAGTGTGAGAGACTTCTAAAGTGAGGAAACTGCTTGTGAAGCATGAGAAACTACTAGTGAGCGTGGGGGGAGACTGCCAGGGAGGATGGGGAGACTGCCAGGGGAGATAGGGAGACTGCTAGGGAGGATGAAGAAACTGCTAGGGAGGGTGAGGGAGACTGCTAGGGAGGATGAGGAGCGTGCTAGGGAGGATGAAGAGACTGCTAGGGAGTGTGTGGAGACTGCTAAGAAGGATGAGGACACTGCTAGGGAGGGAAGGAGACTGCAAGTGAAGCAGGAGACTGCTAGGGGAGCGTAGAGGGAGACTGCTGAAGTGTGAGAGACTGCTAGGGAGGATAGGAAACTGCTAGGGAGCGTGAGAGCCTGATAGGATGTGGGAGACTGCCGGGAAGGATGAGAGACTGCTAGGGAACGTATGGGAACTACTAGAGAAGGATATGAGGATACTGGGAGCGTGAGAGACTCCTATGGAGAGGTGAGAAGACTGCTAGGGAGCGTGAGGAGACTGCCACGGAGGATAGGAGACTGCTAGGGAGCGTGAGAGACTGCAAGGGAAAGATGAAGAAACTGCTCGGGAGGTGAGGAGACTGCTAGGGAGAATGAGGTGACAGCTAGGGAGGATGAGGGAGATTGCTAGGGTTGATGATGAGACTGATACGGAGGATGAGGAGACTGCTAGGGAGGATGGGGAGACTGCTAGGAAGGGTGAAGACTTCAGGGGCGTGAGGAGACTGCTAGGGAGCGTGAAGAGACTGCAGGGAGGGAGGATGAAGAAACTGCTCGGGAGGGTGAGGAGACTGCTATGGAGGATGAGGAGCGTGCTAGGGAGTGTGAGGAGACTGCTAGGGAGAATGAGGAACGTGCTTGGGATGGTGAGGAGACTGTTAGGGTGGATAAGACCTCTAGGAATGATGAGAGACTTCTAGGGAGGGTGAGGAGGCTGCTAGGGAGGATGAGGAAACTGCTAGGGAGCGTGAGGTGACTGCGAGACAGGATGAGTAGACAGCTAGGGAGGAGGAGGAGGAGCCTGCTTGGGAGATGAGGAGGAGGCTGATAGGGGAGCGTGAGGAGAGCGCTTGGGAGGATGAGGAGACTGCTCGGGAGGAGGAGGAGGCTGCTAGGGATGATGAGGAGACAGCTAGGGAGCGTGAAGAGGCTGCTAGTGAGGGTGAGGAGCCTGCTAGGAGTGTGAGGAGACTGCTAGGGAGGATGAAGAAACTGCTAGGGAGTGTGAGGAGACTGCTAGGGAGGATCAGGAATGTGCTAGGGAGTGTGAGGAGACTGCTAGGGAGAATGAGGTGACAGCTAGGGAGGATGAGGAGCCTGCTAGGAAGTGTGAGTAGACTACTAGAGAGGATGAGGAGCCTGCTAGAAAGGGTGAGGAGACTGCTAGTGAGCGTGAGGAGACAGCTAGGTAGTGTGTGGAGACTGCTAAGAAGGATGAGGACACTGCTAGGGAGCGAGAGGAGACTGCAAGTGAGCTTGAGGAGACTGCTAGGGAGGATGAAGAGACTGCTAGGGAGTGTGAGGAAACTGTTTGGAAGGGTGAGGAGACTGCTAGTGAGCGTGAGTAGACTACTAGGGAGTGTGAGGAAACTGTTTGGAAGGGTGAGGAGACTGCTAGGGAGTGTGAGTAGACTGCTAGGGAGGATGGGGAGACTGCTAGGAAGGGTGAGGAGACTGCTAGGGAGGATGAGGAGATAGCTAGTGAGCGTGAGGAGACTGCTAGGGAGCCTGAAGAGACTGGTAGGGAGTGTGAGGAGACTGCTTGGAAGGGTGAGGAGACAGCTAGGGAGGATGAGGAGAGTGTTAGTGAGCGTGAGGAGACTGCTCGGGAGGATGAGGAGACTGCTAGGGAGGGTGAGGAGCCTGAAAGGGAGTATGAGGAGGCTGCTAGGGAGCTTGAGGAGACTGCTAGGGAGGATGAGGAGACCGCTAGGGAGGATGAAGTGACTGCTAGGGAGCATGAGGAGACTGCTAGGGAGCGAGAAGAGACTAATAGTGAGGATGAGGAGACTGCTAGAGAGTGTGAGGAGACTTCTAGGGAGTGAGAGGAGACTGCTTGTGAGCATGAGGAAACTGCTAGTGAGCGTGGGGAGACTGCCAGGGAGGATGGGGAGACTGCTAGGGAGCATGAGGAGACTGCTAGGGAGGATGAAGAAACTGCTAGGGAGGGTGAGGAGACTGCTAGGGAGGATGAGGAGCGTGCTAGGGAGGATGAAGAGACTGCTAGGGAGTGTGTGGAGACTGCTAAGAAGGATGAGGACACTGCTAGGGAGCGAGAGGAGACTGCAAGTGAGCTTGAGGAGACTGCTAGGGAGCGTGAGGAGACTGCTGAGAGTGTGAGGAGACTGCTAGGGAGGATGAAGGAAACTGCTAGGGAGCGTGAGGAGCCCTGATAGGATGTGTGGGGAGACTGCCGGGGAGGATGAGGAGACTGCTAGGGAGCGTGTGGAGACTGCTAGAGAGGATGAGGATACTGGGAGCGTGAGGAGACTCCTATGGAGGGTGAGAAGACTGCTAGGGAGCGTGAGGAGACTGCCACGGAGGATGAGGAGACTGCTAGGGAGCGTGAGGGAGGAGACTGCAAGGGAAGATGAAGAAACTGCTCGGGAGGGTGAGGAGACTGCTAGGGAGAATGAGGTGACAGCTAGGGAGGATGAGGAGATTGCTAGGGTTGATGATGAGACTGATACGGAGGATGAGGAGACTGCTAGGGAGGATGGGGAGACTGCTAGGAAGGGTGAGAAGACTTCAGGAGCGTGAGGAGACTGCTAGGGAGCGTGAAGAGACTGCAAGGGAGGATGAAGAAACTGCTCGGGAGGGTGAGGAGACTGCTATGGAGGATGAGGAGCGTGCTAGGGAGTGTGAGGAGACTGCTAGGGAGAATGAGGAACGTGCTTGGGATGGTGAGGAGACTGTTAGGGTGGATAAGACCTCTAGGAATGATGAGGAGACTTCTAGGGAGGGTGAGAGGCTGCTAGGGAGGATGAGAAACTGCTAGGGAGCGTGAGGTGACTGCGAGACAGGATGAGTAGACAGCTAGGGAGGAAGGAGGGAAACCTGCTTAGGAGGATAGGAGCTGATAGGGAAGCGTGAGGAGAGCGCTTGGGAGGATAGGAGACTGCTCGGGAGGAGGAGGAGGCTGCTAAAGGGATGATGAGGAGACAGCTAGGGGAGCGTGAAGAGGCTGCTAGTGAGGTGAGGAGCCTGCTAGGGAGTGTGAGGAGACTGCTAGGGAGGATGAAGAAACTGCTAGGGAGTGTGAGGAGACTGCTAGGGAGGATCAGGAATGTGCTAGGGAGTGTGAGGAGACTGCTAGGGAGAATGAGGTGACAGCTAGGGAGGATGAGGAGCCTGCTAGGAAGTGTGAGTAGACTACTAGAGAGGATGAGGAGCCTGCTAGAAGGGTGAGGAGACTGCTAGTGAGCGTGAGGAGACAGCTAGGTAGTGTGTGGAGACTGCTAAGAAGGATGAGGACACTGCTAGGGAGCGAGAGGAGACTGCAAGTGAGCTTGAGGAGACTGCTAGGGAGGATGAAGAGACTGCTAGGGAGTGTGAGGAAACTGTTTGGAAGGGTGAGGAGACTGCTAGTGAGCGTGAGTAGACTGCTAGGGAGTGTGAGGAAACTGTTTGGAAGGGTGAGGAGACTGCTAGGGAGTGTGAGTAGACTGCTAGGGAGGATGGGGGAGACTGCTAGGAAGGTGAGGAGACTGCTAGGGAGGATGAGGAGATAGCTAGTGAGCGTGAGGAGACTGCTAGGGAGCCTGAAGAGACTGGTAGGGAGTGTGAGGAGACTGCTTGGAAGGGTGAGGAGACAGCTAGGGAGGATGAGGAGAGTGTTAGTGAGCGTGAGGGAGACTGCTCGGGAGGATGAGGTGATTTCTAAGGAGGATGAGGAGACTGCTAGGGAGGATGGGGGAGACTGCTAGTTAGGGCGAGGCTACTGCAAGGGAGGATTAGGAGATAGCTAGGGGAGCGTGAGGAGACTGCTAGGGAGCGTGAAAGATACTGCTAGGGAGTGTGAGTAGACTGCTAGGGATGATGAGGTGACAGCTAGGGAGGATGAGGAGAGTGTTAGGGAGGATGAGGAGACTGCTAGGGATGGTGAAGACTGCTAGTGAGGATGAGGAGACTGCTAGGGAGGGTGAGGAGCCTGAAAGGGAGTATGAGGGAGGCTGCTAGGGAGCTTGAGGAGACTACTAGGGAGGATGAGGAGACCCCTAGGGAGGATGAAGTGACTGCTAGGGAGTGAGAAGAGACTACTAGGGAGCGTGAGTAGAATGCTAGGGAGGATGAAGAGACTGCTAGGGAGTGTGGGAGACAGCCACGGAGGATAAGGAGACTGCTAGGGAGCGTGAGGGAGACTGCAAGTGAAGATGAAGAAACTGCTCGGGAGGGTGAGGAGACTGCTAGGGAGAATGAGGTGACAGCTAGGGAGGATGAGGAGATTGCTCGGGTTGATGATGAGACTGATCTACGGAGGATGGGGAGACTGCTAGGGAGGATGGGGAGACTACTAGGAAGGTGAGAAGACTTCAGGGAGTGTGAGGAGACTGCTAGGGAGCGTGAAGAGACTGCAAGGGAGGATGAAGAAACTGCTCGGGAGGGTGAGGAGACTGCTATGGAGGATGAGGAGCGTGCTAGGAGTGTGAGGAGACTGCTAGGGAGAATGGGGAGACTGTTTGGGAGGTGAGAGACTGTTAGGGTGGATAAGTCCTCTAGGGATGATGAGGAGACCTCTAGGGAGGGTGAGGAGGCTGCTAGGGAGGATGAGAAAACTGCAAGGGAGGATGAGGGAGACTACTAAGGAGGATGAGGACACCGCCTAGGAAGGTTAGGCTACTGCAAGGAGGATGAAAGGAGATAGCTAGGGAGCGAGGGAGACTGCTAATAGACGTAGAGGTGTCTGCTAGGGAGTGTGGGGAGACTGCCAGGAGGATGAGGACTGCAAGGGCTTGAGGAGACTATAGTGAGCGTGAGAGACTGCCGTGAGGATGAGGAGACTACTAGGAGGATGGAAAGACTGCTAGGGAGGATGATAGGACATTGCTAGGGAAAGCGAGAGACTGCTAGTGAGGATAGGAGACTGCTAAGGAGGATGAGGACACTGCTGGGGAGCGTGGGCAGACTGCTAGGTGGCATGAGAAACTGCTAGTGAGCGTAGGGAGCCTGCTCGGAGTGTGAGGGGAGAAGTGCCAGGAAGGATGAGAGGCTAGTGGAGCGTGAGGAGACTGCTAGGAGGGATGAGGAGACTGCTAGGGAGGATGAGGAGACTGCTAGAGAGCGTAGAGAACTACTAGGGAAGAGATAAAGGGAGAGCTACTTAGGAGCGTAAGAGAACTGCCAGAGAATGTAGAACTATTGAAGATAGAGAGCTGCTAAAGGCGTGAGAGACTACTAGGGAAGGGATGAGGAAGCGTGCTAGAAGTGTGAGGGAGACTGCTAGGAGGATGAGAGACTGCTAGGGAGTGTGAGAGACTGCTAGGGAGGATGAGAGACTACCTGGGAGCGTAAGGAAGACTGCTAGAAGAATGGAGACTGCTAGGGAGCGTGAGGAGACTGCTAGAGGAGGATAGGGAGACTGCTAGGGGAGGATGAGGAGCATGCTAGGAGAGTGTGAGAACTACTAGGGAGGATGAGGGCGTGCTAGGGAGTGTGAAGAGACAGCTAGGGAGGATGAGGAGACTGCTAGGGGCGTGAGGAAGCGTGTTGGGGTGTAAGGAGACTGCTAGGGAGGATGAGGGCGTGCTCAAGTGTAGAGACTACTAGGGAGGATAGGGGAACTGCTAAAGAAGGATAGAAGTGTGCTAGAAGTGTGAGATACTGCTGGGGAGGATAAGAAGCATGCTAGGGAGTGTAGGGAGACTGCTAGGGAGGATGAATAGACTGTTAAGAGTGTAGAGGGAGACTGCTAGGGAGGATGAGGAGCTACTTGGGAGCGTCAGGAGACTGCTAGGGAGAATGTATGGAGACTGTTAGGGAGGAGAGGAGAACTGCTAGGGAGCGTGAGAGACTACTACAGGGAGGATGGGAGCTACTTAGGAGCGTAAAGAGAACTGCAAGGAGAGATAAAGAACTACTAAAGGAAACGAAGAGACTGCTAGGGAGGATGAGGAGGCTACTTGGGAGCGTAAGGAGACTGCCAGGGGGAATGTGGAGACTGTTAGGGAGGATGAGGAGACTGCTAGGGAGCGTGAGGAGACTGCTAGGGAGGATGAGGAGCGTGCTAGGGAGTGTGAGGAGACTGCTAGGGAGGATGAGGAGACTGCTAGGGAGTGTGAGGAGACTGCTAGGGAGGATGAGGAGACTACCTGGGAGCGTAAGGAGACTGCTAGGGAGAATGTGGAGACTGCTAGGGAG